>NW_025243050.1:0-2996 GCF_018294505.1 Triticum aestivum
TGCTCAAATCATCTGTGAAGGTCAGAAAATAATGATACTTGTCGCGAGCCTTAATATTCATCGGACCACATACATCAGTATGTATGATTTCCAACAAATCTGTTGCTCGCTCCATTGTTTCGGAGAAGGACGTTTTAGTCATCTTGCCCATGAGGCATGGTTCGCAAGCATCAAGTGATTCATAATCAAGTGATTCCAAAATTCAATCTGCATGGAGTTTCTTTATGCGCTTTACACCAATATGACTTAAACAGTAGTGCCACAAACAAGTTGCACTATCATTATTAACTTTGCATCCTTTTGGCTTCAATATTATGAATATGTGTATCACTACGATCGAGATTCAACGAACCATTTCGTTGGTGTGTATAACCATAGAAGGTTTTATTCATATAAACAGAACAACAATTGTTCTCTAACTTAAATGAATAATTGTATTGCAATAAACATGATCAAATCATATTCATGCTCAACGCAAACACCAAATAACACTTATTTAGTTTTAACACTAATCCCGAAAGTATAGGGAGAGTGTGATGATGATCATATCAATCTTGGAACCACTTCCAACACACATCGTCACTTCACCCTTAACTAGTCTCTGTTTATTCTGCAACTCCCGTTTCGAGTTACTACTCTTAGCAACTGAACCAGTATCAAATACTGAGGGGTTGCTATAAACACTAGTAAAGTACACATCAATAATCATGTATATCAAATATACTTATGTTCACTTTGCCATCCTTCTTATCCGCCAATCACTTGGGGTAGTTCCGCTTCCAGTGACCAGTCCCTTTGCAGTAGAAGCACTTAGTCTCAGGCTTAGGACCAGACTTGAGCTTCTTCACTTGAGCAGCAACTCGCTTGCCGTTCTTCTTGAAGTTCCTCTTCTTCCCTTTGCCCTTTTCTTCTAGTGGTCTCGTTAACCATCAACACTTGATGTTTTTCTTGATTTCTACCTTCATCGATTTCATCATCATGAAAAGCTCGGGAGTCGTTTTCGTCATCCCTTGCATACTATAGTTCATCACGAAGTTCTACTAACTTGGTGATGGTGACTAGAGAATTCTGTCAATCACTATCTTATCTGGAAGATTAACTCCCACTTGATTCAAGCGATTGTAGTACCCAGACAATCTGAGTACATGCTCACTAGTTGAGCGATTCTCCTCCATCTTTTAGCTATAGAACTTGTTGGAGACTTCATATCTCTCAACTCGGGTATTTGCTTGAAATATTAACTTCAACTCCTGGAACATCTCATATGGTCCATGACGTTCAAAACGTCATTGAAGTCCCGATTCTAAGCCGTTAAGCATGGTGCACTAAACTATCATGTAGTCATCATATTGAGCTAGCCAAACGTTCATAACGTCTGCGTCCGCTCCTGCAATAGGTCCGTCACCTAGCGGTGCATCAAGGACATAATTCTTCTGTGCAGCAATGAGGATAAACCTAAGATCACGGATCCAATCCGCATCATTGCTACTAACATCTTTCAACACAATTTTCTCTAGGATCATATCAAAATAAACACATGAAAGCAACAACGCGAGCTATTGATCTACAACATAGATATGCTAATACTACCAGGACTAAGTTCATGATAAATTAAAGTTCAATTAATCATATTACTTAAGAACTCCCACTTAGATAGACATCCCTCTAATCCTCTAAGTGATCACGTGATCCAAATCAAACTAAGCCATAACCGATCATCACGTGAAATGGATTAGTTCTCAATGGTGAACATCATCATGTTGATCATATCTACTATATGATTCACGCTCGACCTTTCGGTCTCCGTGTTCCGAGGCCATATCTGCATATGCTAGGCTCGTCAAGTATAACCCGAGTATTCTGCGTGTGCAAAACTGGCTTGCACCCGTTGTAGATGGACGTAGAGCTTATCACACCCGATCATCACGTGGTGTCTGGGCACGACGAACTTTGGCAACGGTGCGTACTCGGGGAGAACACTTCTTGATAATTTAGTGAGAGATCATCTTATAATGCTACCGTCAATCAAAGCAAGATAAGATGCATAAAAAGATAAACATCACATGCAAATCAATATAAGTGATATGATATGGTCATCATCATCTTGTGCTTCATGATCTCCATCTCTGCAGCACCATCATGATCACCATCGTCACCGGCGCGACACCTTGATCTCCATCGTAGCATCGTTGTCGTCTCGCCAATCCTATGCTTCTACGACTATCGCTACCGCCTAGTGATAAAGTAAAGCATTACAAGGCGATTGCATTGCATACAATAAAGCGACAACCATATGGCTCCTGCCAGTTGCCGATAACTCGGTTACAAAACATGATCATCTCATACAATAAAATTTAGCATCATGTCTTGACCATATCACATCACAACATGCCCTGCAAAAACAAGTTAGACGTCCTCTACTTTGTTTTGTTGCAAGTTTTACATGGCTGCTACGGGCTTAAGCAAGAACTAATCTTACCTACGCATCAAAACCACAACGATAGTTCGTCAAATAGACTCCGTTTTAACCTTCTCAAGGACCGGACGTAGCCACACTTGGTTCAACTAAAGTTGGTGAGATGTCTCCCGCAAGCCATCTGTGTGCAAAGCACGTCGAGGGAACCGGTCTCGCGTAAGCGTACGCGTAAGGTTGGTCCGGGTCATCTCATCCAACAATACCGCTGAACCAAAGTATGACATGCTGGTAGGCAGTATGACTTGTATCGTCCACAACTCACTTGTGTTCTACTCGTGCATATAACATCAAACCATAAAAACCTAGGCTCGGATGCCACTGTTGGGGAACGTAGTAATTTCAAAAAAATTCCTACGCACACGCAAGATCATGGTGATGCATAGCAACGAGGGGGAGAGTGTTGTCTACATACCCTTGTAGACCTGAAGCGGAAGCGATCACAACGTAGAGGAAGTAGTCGTACGTTCTCCTCGCGATCCAACCGATCCCGGCGCCGTTACTCCGGCGCCCCCGAGTTCTT
>NW_025243051.1:0-2996 GCF_018294505.1 Triticum aestivum
AGTGTCCTCTGACAGTATAACTGCAAGACGCGACCTCGACGATGGCAATGACCGTGTCGCGATGACGCTCGACAAGTTCTACAATCCTACAAACATGCCAATTTTTTTGCTAATCAAAATAGGCAAACTAGCATGTGCCACTGAACGAGCCCCATGCAACCAAATGTGTTGGAAGTCATCCAATATGGACAATCAGAGTTGTCGCAAGTAATGCAGCCAGTCTTCATTTGTACATAGATACTGCTTTCACTTTGTATATAAACAACCCATCTTCATCAAAGCAAACAACAAACTCAACCATCTCACTTATCCATATTTTATGCTTCATTAGTACAAACCCTTCATTTTTAGTATCTTCGTAGTGAATGGTGGTGGCAATCCACTCAAGAAGAAGAAATAATAGAGTGAAAACTGAACCAGTATATGCAGTTGATGATGTGCAGGAATAAGAGACATGGGGAAAGAACCAGCTAACAGATAGTTTTTTTTAAGGAGGATAACCCCCGACCTCTGCATCAGCATAATGCATGCAGCCATTTTATTAAAACGAAATAAAGTATAGTCAGGTCAGCAGTTCAATACAACTCGCAAAAGGAGCAAAAATCAGCCACAAAACTAAAAGGAGCAAGCCACAACCGGCAAATCATAGGACTCGGTGACTAAACACCTATCATATTAGTGGACCGTCATCCAAACCGATTGAAGATATCCCGTGCTAACATCTCCCACCGGTTGTACCCAGTAACCAAAAGCTCCTTGCAGTCTATATGAGTGAGTAACGACCACGTACGGATCCAAGCAGTAGCTGTGAAGATGACCTGCAGAAAGTTAATGAAGTTTTCCCTATTAAAGATCATATCATTACTGCAGTTCCATATAACCCGGAGTAATGCATATATTCCTATCTGAATACGTCCCACAGTAATTGCATCCACACCAGTTAGCCATGTCCCAAACAACATTGCAATGCTAGTTGGATGGTTAATATTAAAGGCTATATGAATCGAGCGCCATAGGATCTTGGCTAGGAGACAATCAAGGAAGAATTACCGTTCTGAAACCAGGCAGATACTTTCAAAGTTCTGATGTGTACGCATGTCGTAATTGATGTTCAGATTTATTTAACTTTTTACCATACTTTGCGTAGTAGATAGCAGGAAAACACCGTAAAGGAAAGAAGCATCAGATATCCTCTGGCCCGCTAGCCAAGCCAAGTGTTGAAATGTTTTCTTGTTCCCGTCCTCAACACTTTAAATGGATTAGTTATAATAACGAACATTTAAATGGACTAGTTAACACAAAAATCGTTTTAAATCCTAATACAAAATTAATTTAGTGGCACATGATTGCATCATCAAATCGATGCCGCAAGAAACATAGGGAGGTGGGGATTCAAAGGCCAAATATGAACCGAGCAACAAAAAAGATCCAGAAACATTAGCACAAATGAGAACCGATTTTTTTGTGTCACTCACTTCATTATTAACGGTAGAAAAATAATCCTAAAGTTACAATAAAAAACAAAAATATATGTTACGGAAATACTTTGCTACCCATCATTGTGGTAGCTATACATGGCCCCAATTTTTATCTCTAATTATGTTGGTAAATTGTTTTGGACCATGAAAAATAACTCTATAAAAGAATATCATGACTTTGGACCAGCTAGGCAAGCAAAAATGCACTTGTGCCAAAAAAGACAAGCAAAAAGACTGAGAGAAGTGAGAAAAGACCCTTTCCACAGAATGGAAAGGCACTTGTGTCAAAAAGGTAAAAAAGACAAAAGAAGTGAGAAAAAGTCATTTCTATACAACAAAAATGCACTTGTGCCAATGCCATAATAAACTCGACGTCTCATATATGTTATTCTCAGATATAATGAGTTAAGGGCATTGGTATTATTTTCACACAAGAAAGGTGCATTGGTAATATCCTAAAAGAAGAAAAATAATACAGAAAGAAACTTAGAGAAAATGGTTTCAAAAACTTGAATTATCATCCCAGATGCAACAAGTGTCTTTGCCATGCCTATATTTTTTTAACCACCGTGCAACCACCGGGAGGAAGACCTAAACTTTTCCTTGATAATAACATGTCATAAAGACAATGTAAGTGCCAATCGCATAGACGAACAACAATTTAATGATCAGCGTCTTTTCTCGTAGATTACTCATTAAGTATTTAATAATGTGAAAACATACTTTCTGTTTGATGCTAATCACACAACTGACAGTCATCTGGTACAAAATTGTAGTATTACACTATGACTAGATGGCTACATTTACATCCTTAAGTCGTGACCAATCTATCATCCTATGAAAATTCGTAGTATGACTGGATGGCTCTAAAGATCCATATCCTTACGCCAGGACCAATCTACTCAGCTTCTTTTATAAACCTGACACTTTTTTAATGGAAAACCAGCATACTTGGGGATGGTTTGACCCTAACTTCATTTGAATTTTAGCATTCGATTCTCATTCTCTTGCTAAAAACATACCTAAGTAGATGTAAATTCGTAAATGGAGATGCATTCTTTCGTTTCTTACTAGTTCTTTTTTAGATTAGATATAGGGAAATCTCTCACCTCTCCACATCTCAAGGAAGTAGTCAAGTCCATCCAATATATATGCACGAGGTAGTGTGAATCATGCAAGCTAGAAGCGTGCAAGTCACACTTAATGCAAGTTATGATAGGCGGCGGGATTATATCTGAGAAACAATTTATGACATGAAAATGCTATAGTCCCACGCACCATCCCTCAAACATGCTTATAATATCGTGTATGCTTGCATATATGTATATCGACACACCATTGTTGAACACTCAAGTGTGAGAAAGACCAACCAACATACTCACATGCATACATACACTGTTGTTATTACTCAAGCAGATCATAAGGGCAGAACTAAAAACGTTGAGGTAGTGTCCTCATTAGCTCGAAGGATCAAAACAACATACAAGAGAAGCCATTAGAAACCTGCTTTTGGGAATA
>NW_025243052.1:0-2996 GCF_018294505.1 Triticum aestivum
CCCTTCACCCATCAAGAAAAAATTCATCTAGACCTGCGTCAGTGCATGTTGCAGTGTTACATCGCTGTCGCAGGTATGGAGGAATTTTTTCCTTTGTGTTATCATTCACATTCATCACAGAGTGTGTCCTAGCTGCAATCACGTCACATAACCACACCATCGTGAAAACATCATTGTTCGACAATGTTGTGGTTTTAGCTCAGATACATTGGCCCCAACAACTGAATATCAGAGTATAAGTATTTTTCATAAGTATATATTGCATATCATAAAAAGTCATTATGAAGCAATTTGAGGTGATCAGGGCTCTTGTAGGTATGGACACTGAGACTAGGTGGATTGTCTTCCCTGGGGGAGTCGTCTGCGCGAGGAACGGAGGTCACGACAACCTAGGATCCACGATGATGTCGTACTAGATGTCTTATGGATTGTATATCAGGTTTAGTTCCATGGTTGTGCGATCAGCACTACTTGTCATAGTGCATTTGTATCCCTAGTTTACTTTGGTCATGTAGTTTGAGAAGAGCTTCTTGTTATTGTTTAGTGTATAGTTTGAGTAGCACTTCTGGTTTTTGCAGTCATCCCTCCCATTAGAAGTGTTTGGTTGTTTATTGGTGCAAAAATCGTGTGTTGTGATCGAGAATGTTGGATTGTTTAATTTTGCAAAACGATCTATGGTAGTTCATGTGATGAGAATGATCCTATGCTCGCGAGGTGTTGGACACAATGCGAGATAGGTAAGTGTTTTTGTATTATTATTTTTTCTCAAAATCTTGGATCATGTGACATTGAAATTTGGTGATGGTTTTTGACATCGTACTATGCAAAACGAGTTGGGTGACCTGGAAAAATTCATGGCGCTGGATGAAAGGAACGCCATTGACCTCAATGATGTTGTCATTTCTGTGGCAGATGAAAGCCAAGGAGAGAGACATAGTGTCGAAATAGAGGGTAACCACACACACATACCATGAAGAGAGAGCTAACAAGGTCAGTGAACTACAAGGTTGAGGAGGACATAACTTTGTGCAATGCTTGAATGAACATGTCTCTCTTGACGCCAGGGCTGGAGGAGTCGATCAAACCAAGGAAATAATTTAGAGGAGGATTGAGCAATAATATTCACACAATGTTTTGATTCCATCCAATCACACGCATGGGTATCTCTGCTCATCGCTGAAGTAGCATCCAAGATCAGTGACATTGATGGTCCGATTGTGTTGAGCAAGTGAACAACTCACCGACCAGTGTAGTGCCAATAACCGAGTATGAATGAAAGGATGAGACAAGATTGGTAAATTGTTCCTGGAGAGATCTTGGCAAGGTCGAGGTTCTTTGGTGGTTACACTAGTGGTAGTGGTGCTAATGAGAATATTGTTGAAAACTTGAAATGGTGTGGAAATGCCTATGTAGAAAGATGGATGAGATAGGTAGAACATATAGTGACTAAAGATTAGGAGAAGGGCTAGGTGCAAGAATGTTTAGCTTCACAAAATTTAAAAAGGTTCGATTTTGCTATATCTCAGGTGCCCGAAAATTTTCTTCACGTATGTCACTTTCTCTAGTTCATTCTGAGCTCGCCGGAGAAAGCCATAGCCCCACTATCTATTTCAAGGGGAGTCACAACCCCATTATCTATCTTAGGGATGGGGTGAAGGGAGTCGCCCGAATTTTCACCAGTGGTGTGGGGCTTAGAAGGATGGCCGATGCGGTGGGGCAGCAACGATGGTGGATGGGAGTT
Source organism: Triticum aestivum (assembly GCF_018294505.1). Taxonomy (NCBI): domain Eukaryota; kingdom Viridiplantae; phylum Streptophyta; class Magnoliopsida; order Poales; family Poaceae; genus Triticum; species Triticum aestivum. The sequence goes on from NW_025243052.1 coordinate 1,742, forward strand.
GGGGGGGAGTGGGGCGGCGAGGCGGTGTACGGTAGCGCCCGCCGACCACGGGGGATGGAGGCAGGCGGATCTGGCGAGATAGGCTGTCGGGGGAGGAGAAATTGTCGTCGGGAGGAAGAAGTTGAACAGTCCGTAGGATGATTGAAGCCGTTGGATATTGATCTGATGGTCGGGAAAGAAAGTGACTCTTGAAAACATTTTTTAGGCACCGATTAAATAAACGGTCCCAAAAATATTAATTATAGAAGGTGATTTGAGGAGTTAAGTTTATGGAAAAGCTAGAAATGCTTTTAGTGCTGAAATGTTGGCTTTAAGATACTCGTTCCCTGTGAATAAGTGTACATCTACCTTTTGTACAAAGTCAAAGTTTTATAATTTTGACAAACTTTATAGAAAAAAGTAGTAGCATACATGACATCAAATTGGTATATTATGAAAGTACATTTCAAAACGAATCTAGTGATGCGAATCTAGTGCCATAAATGCTACTAGTTTTTCCTATAAAGTACATTTCAAAACGAATCTAATGATGCGAATCTAGCATACATGATTAAATTTCAGTAATTTACCACATTAACAAGACTGAGATTAAGAGATCTTGTACCACTATCCTCATGCTGCCTTGCACTCCTTTGGTCAAAGTCGAGGTCATCACAACGTTGCAGCGTACCAAAATTAGGACGGCGTCCTATGATCCTTTGACTGAACTCCAAATCAGCAAGTCCTGAAATACACAAAATATTATGCAATTGTGCTTCCGTATTAATTTCACCAAATTAACTTAACCAAGAATAAGAGAATCAATACCATTGTCCTGACCAATATTTGTTTGATGTCCTGTAGCTCCTTGAGTAAACTCCAGGTCATCAAGTCCTTGAATATATTGAACATTATGCAATTTTGTTTCCATGATTAAATTTTACCATATTAAATTGAATAAGAATAAGAGAAATTGTACCATTGTCCTGATGGTGACCAATATTTGGACAAGGTATTGTAGTCCTTTGACTGAACTCATGGCCTTGAATACCAAAGTCTATCATCCTGCCTTGATCATCCATCTGAAGAAACTGAATTGTATTATTAGTGGGACTAGTGAGATGGTAAAATATGTACTGTTATGTAATAAAAGAAATTAACGTTTTAAGACATATAATGGGACTAGTGAGAGCTGAGAGATGAGTCAAGCCACAGTCAATTGTATTGCATGGTCAGAGTTACAAGAGTACAAGTAGGGAACGCAAGAACTGCTCCC
>NW_025243053.1:0-2995 GCF_018294505.1 Triticum aestivum
GGGGGGGGGAATATGCAACTAACAATTTTTAGCTTTTCTTTACCAATTTAAACTTTGCATCAAAGTAGGTTGTCTAGATATGCAACTAGGTGAGCAACCTATATGATGCAACAACAATAAGTAAACAAGCGAGCAAGGGAAGTAACACAAGATAAGCTTGCACGAGTAAAGGGATGAGATAACCAAGAGTGGAGTCGGTGAAGACGAGGATGTGTTGCCGAAGTTCCTTCCCTTTGAGAGGAAGTACGCCTCCGTTGGAGTGGTGTGGAGGCACAATGCTCCTCAAGAAGCCACTAGGGCCACCGTATTCTCCTCACGCCCTCACACAATGCGAGATGCTGCGATTCCACTATTGGTGCCCTTGAAGGCGGTGACTGAACCTTTACAAACAAGGTTGAGGCAATCTCCACAACTTAATTGGAGGCTCCCAACAACACCACGAAGCTTCACCATAATGGAGTATGGCTCCGTGGTGACCTCACCCATCTAGGGTGCTCAAACACCCAAGAGTAACAAGATCCGCGAGGGATTAGTGGGAGGAATCAAATATCTCTTGGTGGATGTGTAGATCTAGGCCTTCTCAACCAATCCCTAGGAGATCAACAAGTTTGATTGGATAGGGAGAGAAATCGGGCGAAAATGGAGCTTAGAGCAACAATGGAGCTTAGAGGTAGAATAGGTGATCAACTCGGAGAAGAAAACTCCCCTTATATAGTGGAAGAACAAATCCAACCGTTATCCACCAACTCAGCCTGCGAAGCATGGTACTACCGCACCGGAGGCGTGGTACTACCGCTAGGGCACACGGTACTACCACAAGTCATTATAGTACTACCACCCATACAGCAGAATCCAAAGCAGCCCTGATGCGATGAAGCAGAGGGCAGTAGAACCGCTGGCGCGGTACTACCGCTCCCCCTTGCGATACTACCACAAGGCAGGGATAGTCCAGACTTGGGAAGGAAAGGACACATAAAAATACATTCGTGGCTACTTTCACTGAGTTGGGATCTGTGCAAAAATCTGGCACGGTAGTGCCGCATGCCTGGAGCGGTACTACCGCATAGGGCGCGGATGTAAAAAATTACATCCGCCCCTACTTCCGCTCATGTTGTTGTGCCAGGCCAGGGCTCACGGTACTACCGCACCCATGGGGCGGTACTACCGCGTAGGGCGTGGATGTAAAAAATTACATCCGCCCCTACAACCGCTCGAGCAGCTGAGCCTGGCTAGAGGCCACGGTACTACCGCTCCAGAGGAGCGGTACTATCATGAGTACCCATGGTACTACCGCGCCTATGGTCGGTACTACCGCAAGGCCCTGCGGTACTACCGCTCCGAAGAGTAGTACTACTGCATGCCCCAGAACAGCAACACTAGGAGTCCTTCATTTTGCAAAGACGCAGAGAGACGGAGGATGCTCCCAAGAGATAAAGGAAAGGTGGTGCAAAAAGGAGCAGACGTGTACGTGTTGATTCCACCCAAACCTTTCCAACGTGGACCCCCTCTTAATAGTACGGCTTTCCTACGACTCAAGTCCACCGAAAAGAAACATAGAGAAATGCCGTCTTTGATAACTCCGAGGGGTACCAAATCGTCTTGTGCTTAGACACGGTATATCTGAAATGCTCATTGCACATGATTAGTCCGCAAAAGCATTGTCATCAATCACCAAAACTACTAAGGGATAAACATGCTCTTACATCCATCATCATGATCTCCATCATCGTGTCTTCATGAAGTTGTCTCGCCAACTATTACTTCTACTACTACGGCTAACGGTTAGCGATAAAGTAAAGTAATTACATGGCGTTTTCATTGACACGCAAGTCATACAATAAATTAAGACAACTCCTATGGCTCCTGCCGGTTGTCATACTCATCAACATGCAAGTCGTGATTCCTATTACAAGAACATGATCAATCTCATACATCACATATATCATTCATCGCATCCTTTTGGCCATATCACATCACATAGCATACCTGCAAAAACAAGTTAGACGTCCTCTAATTGTTGTTGCATGTTTTACGTGGCTGCTATGGGTTTCTAGCAAGAATGTTTATTACCTACGCAAACCACAATGGTGATATGCTAATTGCTATTTACCCTTCATAAGGACCCTTTTCATCAAATCCGGTCCGACTAAAGTGGGAGAGACAGACACCCGCTGGCCACCTTATGCATCAAGTGCATGTTAGTCGGTGGAACCAGTCTCACGTAAGCGTATGTGTAAGGTCGGTCCGGGCCGCTTCATCCCACAATGCCCCCGAATCAAGATAAGACTAGTAACGGTAAGCAAATTGAACAAATCATCACCCACAACTACTTTGTGTTCTACTCGTGCATAGAATCTACGCATAGACCTAGCTCATGATGCCACTGTAGGGTAACGTAGCAATAATTCAAAATTTTCCTACGTGTCACCAAGATCAATCTAGGAGATGATAGCAACGAGAGAGAGGGAGTGCATCTTCATACCCTTGAAGATCGCTAAGCGGAAGCGTTACAAGGAACGCGGATGATGGAGTCATACTCGCGGCGATTCAAATCGCGGAAGATCCGATCCAGTGCCGAACAGACGATGCCTCCGCATTCAACACACGTATAGCCCAGGAACGTCCCCTCCTTCTTGATCCAGCAAGGGGAGAGGAGAAGCTGAGGGAGAGGGAGGGCTTCGTCAGGGCTTCGTCAGGGCTCCGACAGCACGACGGTGTGGTGGTGATGGAGCTCGTGGTTCTCCGGCAGGGCTTCGTCAAGCACTATGGAGGAGGAGGAGGTGTTGGGGAGGGGGAGGGGCTGCGCCAGGGGAAGGGTGTGGCAGCCCTCCCATCCCCACTATTTATAGGGGGAAGAGGAGAGGGGGCCACCCCCTAGATTCCATCCACAAGGGGGCGACGGCCAAGGGGGAATTTGTCCCCCAAGTCAGGTGGGAGGCGCCCCCACCCCCCTAGGGTTTCTAACCCTAGGCGCCTTGGGCCCCCTTGGGGGGGG
>NW_025243054.1:0-2995 GCF_018294505.1 Triticum aestivum
CAATGTATGTCCAGTTGCAGCAACTGTTGTTATTTGATTTTAGGAGTTGAACTTGAGCATGAAGTCACACGTTTCACCGTTTAAGCTTGAAACTATTATTCTAAAAAAATTATTTAGTAACACTAAAATTTATTCAATAAGTAGTTTGACTAAAATTATTTAGTAACACTAAAATTTAAAAAGATTGAGGACAACTTTTTTCCTTTCAGAATCTAAGGATTCTAAAAATGTGCAAAACGGCCTACGGTAGCCGAAATCGGTTCCAGAGGGCCTTTAGTCCCCATTCTGGAACCGGGACAAAACAGATGGGACTAATGCCCAAAAATTTAGTCCCGGTTGGCTTACGAACCGGGACAAAAGGAGGTCCACGTGGCCGCTGTGGGGCGCCCAGGCAGGAGGACCTTTAATCCCGATTTGTAACACCAATCGGGACTATAAGGTTTGACGAGAGGCTTCCCGTGCTCATATCTGAAGATCTCTACTACCTCTAACGTTTCAAACTCTACATCATCGCTTAGGTAATAACCAAGATTGCTACCGGGCAGTAGCCCCGGATGATTAGCGACAGTATCGCTAGACACCTTGAGTGGGGGGCACGATTGCTTCGCCTGTTCGCCGAGCTAGGGAATTGTTTTCCCACTTTTTCGTTTTGCTAATCTTGCATCACTCGAAGTATTTCCCGACCACCGCGCTTCATCATATATCTTTGCAATACAACGGTGATAGTTGGATTGTGGCGGAGGCGGTGGTGGTCTCTTAAGGGCATCCATAGTGTGCTTCACTTTCACCGGATCTGCCATTTCCTTCAGAGGTGGAGGTTTCCGTTCAAAATGGGCCTTCACTTCAGCAGCACTGATGTCCGCATTTTCCTCTTCAGTCCTCTCATATAGTAACTTTGGAAGAGGCTTCATGCTTGGACCAAATTTGTATTTCTTGAAGGAAATATGCCCTAGAGGCAATAATAAAGTTGTTATTTTATATTTCCTTATTCATGATAAAGGTTTATTATTCATGCTAGAATTTTATTGATCGGAAACCTTAATACATGTGTGAATACTAATGGTGCATCACTGGTGCGCCATTAGTATCAGGCCACTAGTATTTATTACCAATGGTGCACCACCACTAGTGCACCATTAGTATCTGGTATACTAATGGCGCACCACCCAGTGCACCATTAGTATGCCTCCCAGGGGCCATATTTAACCATGTGCTTTGGCACACTAATGGCGCACTGCGGATGGATGCGCCATTAGTATACTTTGGTGCAATGTTTGGTGATGCACCATTAGTATACTTTGGCATACTAATGGCGCACTCTCTAGTGATGCGCCATTAGTATGAATATTAGATTTTATTTTTTTTTACTTTACTGATTTTTGCACAGGTTACAAAATATATTATTTGACAGAATATAGACAGTAGCACACAGCAACAACAGATTCATCGAATACAATAGAAGATTAGTCTCCGAATACAATTCATCATATTAGTCTCCGAATTCAAAAGACCGAACAAAGATAAAACATTACAAGTCTCGAGACCGCGAGTATCGAGTTTGTCTTCACATTACAAGTCAATATCGATCATCTAAACTACCATCACATAGAAGAGAGCTGCGATCATCACGATGAGCATCATCGCGATGAAACTGGTCTTCATCCGGTTCCTCCAACGCTCCCTCCTCTCTCCCGCTAGATAGCGGGCGTATCTAGATTCCGCCTCCACCCGAGTGGTGTACCCTTTGTAACTGTTACCGCTGAAAAGGTGAACCTGCCTCCGACACTCCTCCCAGTCATCGTAGACTTCGGGAACCTTACCCTAGTACACAACACACGACGGCATCTCTATGCACAAGCCAAACAACATACAATACATACATAAGCAATATATAAGTATGCAACAAAAGGATCGGAAGAGAAAAGCAAGACATGACATTAATAGCACGATTCATGGTCCTACTAATAAATAGCATCGATTACATCTAAGTTGAACGACTGTCCAAACCTAAGAGACATACAAGTTCATTAAAGTTTAATTACAACATGAGCCAATCAATGTTTCAGAACTACACATAGCATCACTACTATCGACTCGACTCATGGGACCGGAGCGTGGATGAAGCCGCCGTCTGTCGTGATGGTCATGAAATCACGGGCGTTGTCAGCCTGCATTTGTAGCGTTCCGTCTATCTCCTTGTTGGACGGTTGATATCTGAGGTAGAACTGCCCCGAGGTATGAAGGACATCTTGATGGATGATGTTTGCAAACTCCGACTGGATGCAAAAGAATTCTTGTCTGATGTCCGCATCCTGGATTGCCGACAAGCTCGCGGCCCAATCTTTGACATTATTTGGTAGCAGAAGGTGATGATGGTCCCTTATGATCGCCCGCATGTGATGGAGGGCGTAGTAGGCATCCTTCTGACCGCCAGGCGCCTGCTTGATGCAGCAAAACGTCGTATTGTGGGAGAACACGTGCTTGCCGTACTTACGAACTAACCTGGTGAAGGTGCCTCCAGATTTGGCGTAGCCGGGGAGAACATCATCAAGAACTTGCTTGATATTTGTGTAGTCTATCTTGGAGTTACGGTTCGGGTCGAAATACGTGGCCATGGAATATTTCGGGCTTAAGAGGATGAGTGTGCAATGTGTGTCACTGCACAGAACACGGAATGTTAGAAGAAAAAAAGAACGATCGAAATCTAAGAAATCATATGTTACGGGGCGGTTAAGGGATGACTTACTCGGGAAAGTAAGGCACCAGGAAGTTATCCTTATCTGGGTTTGCCAGAATGACGTCTTCGAGGTGTGAACTCGCGACTTGGCGGTCCCCAGCGCTGCTCAAGAGCTTGGCACACATGTAGAAGGGGTCGACGATCACGATGTCCGGGGTCTTGTCTCTAATGATCCGCATCTCCATACTCAGCGAAAACAGCCGAACGAAGGTGTAGTGCAGCGGATGAAGGTTAAACATAGCAAAGATGTCATCAAAC
>NW_025243055.1:0-2995 GCF_018294505.1 Triticum aestivum
ATTCCCATCTGCCACATAACCACGGGCACGGCTCTCAAAAGTTTATAACCTGCAGGGGTGTGCCAACTTAGCCCATCACAAGCTCTCACGGTCAACGAAGGATATTCATTCTCCCAGGAAGACCCGATCAGTCTTGGAATCCTGGTTTACAAGACATTTCAACAATGGTAAAACAAGACCAGCAAAGCCGCCCGATGTGCCGACAATCCCGATAGGAGCTACACATATCTCATTCTCAGGGCAACACCGGATGAGACTAGCTACGAGTAAAACCAGCCCTCAAGTTTCCCCGAGGTGGCCCCGCAGGAAGCTCGGTTTGGACCAGCACTTAGAGAAGCACTGTCCCGGAGGGGCTAAAATAAAGATGACCCTCGGGTTGGCCGACCCAAGGGAAAGGTAATAGGTTGTTAGGCAAATGTAAAACCAAGGTTGGGCCTTGTTGGAGGAGTTCTATTCAAAGCAAACTGCCAATGGGGACCCATAAATCACCCAACCGCGTAAGGAACGGAAGTCAAGGAACGTAACACCGGTATGACGGAAACTAGGGCGGCAAGAGTGGAACAAAACACCTGGCATAAGGCTGAGTCTTCCACCCTTTACCAAGTATATAGATGCATTAATTAAATAAGAGATATTGTGACATCCCAACCATAATCCTGTCCACCATGAAGCAATCTTCAACTTCACCTGCAACTAACAACGCTATAAGAGGGGCTGAGAAAAATGCTAACATAGCCAAACAACGGTTTGCTAGGAAGGTTGAAAAAGGTTAGAGGCTGACATGGCAAATTGGGAGGCTTGAAGAACAAGTGATAGGTAGCACAGCATAGCGATAGAACAAAGGAACTAGCATAGCAATGATAGTAATGAGATCCAAGGTGATGGTCATCTTGCCTAAAATCCCGCTAGGAAGAAGAACGAGTCCATGAAGAAGATGAAGCCACGAAGACGAATCAAGCGTAGATGAACAAATCCTCACGATCGCAACGAAACGGGAACTATCGAGAAGAAGCACACAACATGGTAAACACACCACACATAAACATGACAAGATGCTCAACCAAGCATGATGCATGACAAAGGCTACATGAAGCTACTCATGGCAAGAAATGATGCATACAAGAGCAACCCATCAAGGCAAGTTTAAATGAGGCCGGAAACAACATATAACAATTCCGGTAAGTCCTCATATGCAAATTTCGAAATTGGTCCAGATCTGATTAGAACACAATGTTGAAGTTTTTAGACAGCAAGTTAAGATGCACCAAGATGATCTACACAAAATTCTAATCAAGTTACATATAAAATTCATTTAGTTCGGAGCTACGGCCTAGAAGATATGAGCAAAACAAGTGGAACATTGCTTTGATGCAAAATACATTCAAACATCAAGAAAACACTATCAAACCATGGATTCAACATGGCATGATGAAACTACATGCAATTCTAAGCAAGTTTCATATAGAGCATGCTCAAAACGGAGAAACGGTTAAACACATACACTCCAAACATAATATAACAACAAGCTGTCCAAAAACAGCAACTAGGCATCTAGCAAGCATCAAAACAAGATGCTAAAGCACCTCAACATGAAATCAAAAGGCGTGGACATGATGTACAGGTAAAGCATGACAAAACATGAACAATGAGTTATCTCCAGAAATCACTAGAACATGCTAAAAAGGGCATGGCAAGATTGCAAATAATAACAGTTCACAGACTTAGCAGAAATCACTGGACATGGCAGAAATAACACCAGGTTGCAATGTTTAGAGCTATCAAACAACATGTTAACAGGAACTTATCATGGCAACCAAAGGCATGGCATGCTAATACTAAAGACAAAGAACAAAACACCGTTAGTGAACTTATTCCAAAGATCAACAGAAAAGATGGTAGCATCCATGCAAACATGGCAAACGATATGATAGATTCAGACATGGAAGGAACAACAATAAGTAGGCATGTTAGTGAGCTTGTATAAATCACCATAGGCAATACATGGCATGGCATGGTGACCAACAGTAAGCAGACATGCTTTTGAAGCTAGGAATGGCAAGAGAAAGTTCATAGGGTGCACAGATCACTAGCAAAGCTCATGGAAAAACGGAACTTAATGTTAACAGGCTGACGGCAACATTATTTAGCAATTTGAGAGTAAGATTACGACAAGCTATAGCAGGCTATAAATGCAACCAGGGGCATGGATGGATATAGCATAACAAAACACCCTTAGTGAACATCTCCAGATTATTCATAGAATGACTTGTAGCAGCAGGTTTACATAGCATCATGATATAGCAGAATCAGCCCAGCAAAACAGAAACAGCAAGTATCCTACTTCACAAGCTTGATGCACTCACCAAAAGGCACAAAAAATACATGGATTGCACCATTGCAGAAATAACATGATGTAGCTCAAAACTCATTTAGACATCAAGCTCATAGGATGCGCACACAAAATGCAATGAAAAAGACAAATCACCAAGTTCTGTTAACAGACAACAGTTAACATCATATAGCACTCTTGCAACGATTATTAGGGCATAAAGATCAACTCAAACAAGCATGGCACAATGGAACAAAATTAGGAGCACCTCACAATGAACAATTTGACATTTCATTCAACTCAAACGGACAAGCATGCATAGAGTTATAACCATTCAAACATGCATACATAAAGTTGAAAATTCGGGACTTGGACATATTTCACCTCGCGAGAGACGGGATCGGGCGGTCCAGCGGGATGGAGGGATCCGGGCGCGGGGCGCGGTTGGATGGCCGGCCTGGTGGATCTCGTCCACTCGTCCGGATCCGGGGCCGGCGCGGGTCAGGGAGGCCTCCGGGGACGAGGAAGACGACGGGGCCTCCGAGCGGCGGCACAGAGGGCGGCGACCGACGGCGGGGTCGCGAGGCGGCGGCGGAGCTCCGGCGGGGAGCTCGCCGGACGGTGCGGTGGAACGGCGCGGAGGCCCGCGGGCGACGGGGTCGGAGC
>NW_025243056.1:0-2995 GCF_018294505.1 Triticum aestivum
CAGGCAGGGTCACCTAGGATGGAAGGAGGTGAAGCAGCAGCAAGCCCAGCCATCTTGGACTGTTGAGGTTGGAAGGCGTGGTTGTAGCGCTGGCCGCACTCCTAGGCGTAATGCCTAGGGCCACGGCAAAGCTGGCATTGAACATGGTTGTCAGCACGGTCACCGTAGTCGCCGCGCTCGCCACGCGGTTGGCACCAAGGTCACCTTGGTGACGTGTGCCGCCGCCACCGCGATTCCCGCGGTCACCACCGCGAGAATTGTTGTTGTAGCCGCCGCGATCTCCGGAGTTGCCGCGGCCCTTGCTGCAGTAATTGTCCTTGCCCCAATTGTTGTTGTTGCCGGTGGAGTCTCAGGCGACGTAGTTAACGGAGTTGCCTCCATGCTGGAGGTGGAGACGAGCAGCGTTGTACCCATGGCACCGCTCAAAAGCAATAGCATGGGAGTAGAACTCACCAAGGGACATGCCCTCGGGGCGAGTGCTAGCAGCTGTGATGAGGAGCTCGTAGTCCCTGTCGAGGCCGGTGATGACGGCGGTGATGATGTCCTCGTCACGCATGGGGCGGCAGACAGCTGCAAGCTGGTGGGCATTGGCGCGGATCTTGGCGAAGTAGTTCGCCATGGAGAGGGTGCCCTTCCTGAAGACCGCCATGTCCAGTTTGATCTGGACGATGCTGGCGCGGCAGTGGATAGTGTACATCTCCTCAACATGGGCCCAGATGGCACGAGAGGTCTCGAGCCGGTGCACCTGCTGCAGGACCTCATCAGAGAGAGAGAGGCGAGGAGGTAGCTGAGAACGATCTGGTCCTGGCGGTACCAGTTGGTGTACTCCGGATTGGGGGCGTGCACCCCCTTGTCATCGGGATCCAGGAGCTGGGCAGGAGCCAGGAGCGTGCCGTCTACACAGCCCGTGGTGCCAGCGATGCGCAGGGGAGGAAGAACCTGGGCACGCCAGAGGAGGAAATTGGAGGTGGTGAGTTTGGCAGTGATGAGGCTAGCAGAGGGGGAGGGAACGACAGAAGCCGGCGGCCCATTGAAGGCGGCGGGCAGGGAGAGCGTGGTTAGGGCAGCAGAGGAGGAAGCGGAAGCCGTGGGGGAGCCCATCGTGCGATCAAGCGGGTAGGCCTGATACCATGTGAAACAAAGGAGAAGAAGATTGGATCGGCGCACCCAACATGGTCAGGGGCGGAGCCAGGATTTGAACATGAGGGGGGCGAGAAACCAATGCTTAGAATGAAAGAAATATCATGACATGTTAAGTCTCGTAATAACGTTGAGGACAAAGCATAAGAAATATTCATAGACCTATAAAATGAAGTTACATATCTATTAGCTTAAACTCAGCTCTACGACCACCAGCGTCGAACAAATTGATTATCTCATCAGATGTGATCTTTGCAGCTATTTCCTTCCCAATATAGACGACCATGTAATGTCGAAGAAAGTCATCTCCCATTCTGTTTCGAAGACATGTCTTGACTAGTTTCATAGCTGAAAAAGCTCGCTCGGTTGTCGCGGTTGACACCGGAAGAGTTATGACCAACCGTAGTAATCTATCAACCATTGAGTACGTAGCAGCTTTACCTGTATTTAATAATCAAGGAGTCAAATAAGCAAAAGTTATGAACAACTGCAGTAGTCTATCAATCATTCAACCATTGAGTATGTAACAACTTTACCTATTTTAAATAATCCAATAGTCAAATCATCAAGTGAAGGCGAACTCTTTAGCTCCGGATGGTTGCAAACATCAAGCTGGAAATGGGGAAGTTGAGACTCCAAATGAGCTCGTTCTTGACTAGAAAAGTCAGCAGGATAAAAATTTTCCACTAATGTGCATATATTAGACACGTCAAATGAGTCATGCCGTGGATCCAAAGATGCACAAAGTGTCAAAAGCTATGTGTTTTGAACACCGAAACGATCATTTAGCTCAACCAATTGCTGTATGGCAACATTGAACACATCTGCTTTGTAGTGATGTAATGTAGTAGTGTTATCATGTTTGTTGCGAGACTTTGTTACATCTACATACCTACAAATCAGATCATATATTAGTAAATATGATAAATAATATTCTATATTATATGAACAAGAAAATATATGTTACCTGCTATTCAGATCAGGGATGTCAATCTCATGCTTCAAACAAAAAGATTGAACCGCCTGACCATCTTCTCTCAGCTTACCAAGTAGCACCTTTGTGGTTGAGACCAAATCTAATGCATTCAGAATGTCTAGTGACTTCTTTTGGATTGTTTGACATAAAACATTAGTGATTTTCATGATTTACTCCATTAGATGTAAAATGAACACAAAATCAAATGACATAATTATTTTTAGGGCTCCTACGGCATCTCCTCTAGAATATTTCGAGGCTGCACGGTCATTTGCTATACTCCTTAGGACCTCAACTGTAGCGCCAAACATCTTCTGTAAACTCTGAATTGACTTGAAGTGGGAACTCCATCTAGTGTCACCAGGTCTTTGTAAAGTTCCTATCTGATTTTGCCCTTTTCCTGTATCGAGTTCTCCCAATTCAATTTCACGTGCAATCTCCGCAACTTTATTTGCTAACAACTCATCATTACGTTTAGTCGATGCGCTAACAACATTTATAATGAAATTTGCATTTTGGAAAAAGTTATGCACATCATGTACCTCCCTTGACGCGGCAACAAGAGCTAACTGTAACTAATGAGCCATGCAATGCACATAATATGCATAAGGGCAGTCATTCAGAATTAGAGCCTTCAATCCATTCCATTCACCTCTCATATTACTTGCCCCGTCATAGCCTTGTCCTCTAATGTCTTGGACATTCAAATTATTATCAGAAAGGACTTTGCAAATTGCCTTCTTGAGAGTCAAAGCAGTAGTGTCAGTGACATGAATTACATCAAGAAAACGCTCCTGTATGAACCCCTCGGTGCTCGGGAATCGAAGAACCAATGCCATTTGCTCTTTCTTTGATTCATCTCGTGCTTCGTCTACCATT
>NW_025243057.1:0-2995 GCF_018294505.1 Triticum aestivum
AAAAAAAATCCCAAGGAGCAGTTTGGTGGCTAGGCGAGTGGTGGGCGGCGTCAGGCGGCGATACGAGTGGGCCCGGCGCGAGCTTGGCCTCCGGCGCCATCGTCTCAACCCATTGGTGCGAGATGAGCATCGCGGGAATGGTGATTGCGCACGAGGTCGAAGGGGCCCGAGCTGTCCCGACATGATAGACGTCCGTGTGATGGACGACGTTCGCCGGCGATGAAAACCTGGCCGAAGTCGGGCGCAGTTCGCGAACCAGGGGTTGGAGGCGTCCTCCTAAACGACGAGCTGGTCATGGTCGGGCGGAGCCGGCGGTCGGCTGCGTGAAGAGGTACTTCGTCGCTTTCCGGTAGATGCCCCCAATGATTTTGCTTCAGGATCCAGCCCTTTCAGTTTGATTCTTTCTTACGGGAGCTATGTTCGATTCTCACTACAACTTAATCATCGATCGCTTTATTATGCCCGAGTACCTACGTAGATCAAGATCCTCGCAGGCTGAGAGCCATGGCTGGATTTGCTTCAGTAACCTCACTTTATGGCCGTAGCCTTATTCGTGTTGGCTCATATCTTCGACTATTGCTTCAGAAGCAAACACATATTATAACAATAAATCAGACGCATGCAGACAATACTTCACTGCACACGGTATATTTGATCCGGCAGCTAGTTTATCCGTATCGTTGATTGATGGAGAACAAACATACTAATGGTCAATTTTGCAGTTCAGTTCTTGTTCTGGCCCACTAATCAAAAAAAGCGACCAAAGCCTTATCCCACACTTGCTGCTAATAATTCCCAAAAGAAACCAAGCAAAGGATTGGGAGTAAAAACTAATTCCTTGCCCAATACACTACTAATTCCCACCTCTAAAATCATATCCCTCTTCCCATTATTGCCAAATAGGCTATAGATGAGTTGCTCTGTTTGAGGGTGGCCTGAAGCAAAACAAGAACCATTTGTACTCCAATTGGTTAGCAGCGTGATTTTATTGTTCTTCAGTTTATTAGTGCGAAGTTGGTTGCATCAGCCGCTTCAGGATATATAGTCATGTGTGCCACGAAATTAGCTTGACCTGAAGATAGTATTTGCAGGCATACCTCCTAGTCTAGCTATCTGTGCTATGCAGCTATCTGATTGTAATTCAGAACTAGTGTCTTTGGTAGTTCCAACAAATTAGGGGTTCAGTACAAAGCTTACTGGCGTTCGGTACTCGAGTTTGTTTGTTTTGCCTCAATAATATATAGTGATAGCTCTACAAACCGAAGGAAACAAATGTTGGCTGAAAGCTCTACCATTATCCTGTACAGACTGGAAAGTTGGATAACATGAACCGTGAAATAAGGGTTCAGTTATGTTTTCAGGAGTGGGGAAGTAATATTTCAAGTAGGCTCATGACCGTCACCTATTCACTTTGATTCTGTTTTCAGCAGCTTGAATTAGGCAATCAACGTTGGCTATAAGATAAATGGGTATCTACTGATTTTGGGATTTATGTTAGCTTCAAGGCGTCAGTTTAGCCCAAATAAAGTGAAGCAAACATTATCGCTAGTACTGAGATGGGAAGTATCTCAGGTCTGTAGGTGCAGAATCAGGGTGGACTATAATGGAGCATATGCATTAGCTTGAAGACAATAGTTTTGCTCAAATAAGTCAAAGCAAAAATTATAACTAGCACTAAGATGAGAAATATTTCGGATCTGTAAGTGCAGAATCAGGATAGATAATAATGTGGCTTAGCTGTATTTTATTTTGGTGATGCCGACTAACCTATGACTAGCGATGCAGCTTTTCATGTAAAAATAAAGGAAAACCATGGCTTATGTTCTATATGCTGCCAAGGCTTAATTTTTTATCCATCATAGAACGGAATTTTTTTTCTAATCATGAACAACATTTGTTGCTACCAAAATAGAATACACACATCAACCATTTATTACTAAACGAAGAATCCTTTTTATCAAGTTTCTACTTTGTACTAGAGCTTTCAGATTTGGCATCTGTTTTGGGACCTTACGGAAACAAACATAATTTACTGTTTATTGCCCAGCCATTAATCCTACAGGATATCAATATCACCATTTTTCCAGGTTCTTATAAACTATATGGCATTGATTTTGATCTTCTATAACATGTCTTCCTGTCTTTCAAAACTATCCATTCAAATGTCAGGTATTCTGGGTAATCTTTTTGTGAAGTCATGTTCAGCACCATAGTTTTCTAAGTAAATCCAACCTTCCAGGAATCTGATTTATCTTTTGTGTTTCCACGGTTTTATCTGCATTAGGTGGAACAGAAGTTCAAAATCAAAACATAAGTATTGGCAATATTGTTTTTCAATATGCCTTATTCAAATTCTTGCATACTATAACTTCTGTAAATTCTTCAAGTAGGTTTGTATGTCGAAGCTATCATCACTACTGTGAAACAAAGTGCAATTTACATCTGTTTTATGTACTAATTATGATCACATATGCATCATCATTTCGTCACTCGTATACTCTATCGTAAGTCCGTGTTTTTGAGTTGCTTCATTTTTATTTTCTTTGCATCTGGCAGGTATTTGTTGTAGTTGTTACCGTGATCATCTTGACATTGAATTTATCATGCAACAGTATGGTACAGACAAAGTTGGACGGCTAGCTATTCACACCCATAGTGCTCCTCTGGTTCATTTAATTGGAAGTGTCAGAGCACTGAACATACACAAGCATGATAGCTCTGTATTAAAAGCGTAGAATCTAGTCTACATATACCAGTATTTCCCAAACCAAGGGAATTCTTCTTACGGCTGGACCATTATTGGAGAAATCATGCTTACCATCATAGTTCTGGCTGTTTTACTTATTCGGGTTTAGGGATTACCTTGCATCAACTTATTATATAACCCGTCTGACATGCAGAAAAATGTTCCTTTCCCTCCAGGACCTGAAGCATTATTTGCATATCTATGTCATTTCCTGTGTTGGCCATTCAGTTAAGATGTCTTCCATGTGTC
>NW_025243058.1:0-2995 GCF_018294505.1 Triticum aestivum
GCAAATCACAAGCAAACAAAATATAATGTATGATGAACTGGCAAATGAAGGTGGCACCTGATGCCGTGGCCCGGACCGCACTTGATGTCCCTGATGAGCATGTCCGAGGTGCCGGGCCCCAAGGAGATGCAGTCGTCACCGGTGGTGGTGTTGAGGATGCTCACGTGCCGGGAGTGGCTGACCTGGATGCCGTCGGTGTTGGGGCTGTTAGACGGCGCGATGATCCGGACGCCTTGGACCGTCACGCCGCTGCAGTCGAAGATGGACATGTGGAATTCCTTGCTGTCGAGCAGCGTCAGCTGCTTCACGCTCACGCCCTTGGATTGGCTAATGTCAAGTGTCTGCAAACATAAGTATGTATGTCTTAGACTAGGTATATTGTATATATACGTGTTGTAACACAATACCTGTACCTGTATGTTCTCTCCTATATATACATAACAGCCGTACCCGCTTAGGGTATCGAGTATTGTTCAAACCCTAGTTTGTCTAATATGGTATCAGACGACGTGTTCGATCCGTGCCGTGCTTCCGCTTCCTCTGCCGCCGCCGCGTCGGCCTCCGCCGCCGTGCCGCCTCCGTCAACCCTGGCGACGGAATCGCCGTTCATGGCGTCCGCCCCGCTCGCCTGGGCCCGTCCGGTTGAATCAGGATCACGCCCGCCCGTGCCCCCATCGCCCGCAATCCAGCCATCTCTCGCCCATGGTGAATCGCTGGAAAAGAACTCCCACGATCGCTATGATCGCACACAGCATGTGCATGTTCCGAACTCTCACGATCGCTACGATCGCATGCAGCAGCTGCCCCGCGATCCGGCTGTCGCTCGCCCGTATGGCGCCTCTGCGCAGCGCGACGCCACCTACGGCGCGATTCCATCGTATGTTGCGCCGCCGCCGTACGTCGGGATCCCATCGCATGCTGCGCCGCCGTTTTCAGGTCCCCATGGTGCCCCTGTTCAGGTGCCCTATGTCGGGCCGTATCCAGCACCCTACGTCGCGCTGCCGCCATCACCGTCCATCGCGCCGGCACCGTATGCTTCGTCCTCCGCGGTGCCCTATGAGGTGTTGTATGGCGCGCCCTACGCTACCCCGGCGCCGTACGTCGCGTCGCTGCAGCCCTACGGCGTACATCCTACGGTGCCCTATGGTCATCACCAACACTACCGTGCGCCTCCGTCGGCCGATGCGCTGATTTCGTACAGTGCTCCTCCGGCATACGACTCGCAGCTTCCCGCACCGGTGGCTGAACCAGGACCGTTCCACTTTGCTCATCTGGTGACGGTGAAGCTCTCTGCTGATAACTACCTCCTATGGCGTGCTCAGGTGTTGCCGCTGATGCGTAGTCACTATCTTGAGGGGTATGTCGACGGTAAGCTGCCGTGTCCCCCGGCCATGGTTCCGGTTCCCTCAGCTGCTGGTGGCTCCGCCATGGTGTCCAACCCTGCTCATCGTCGGTGGATTGCTCAGGATCAAGCTATTCTGGGTGCCATTCAGTCCTCGCTCACTCCCTCCATGGCCGGCATGGTGGTCTTGGCCGCTACGTCGAGGGATGCATGGGCCACGCTCGACTCCAGCTTCTCCTCGCAGTCGCTGGCACGTTCCTCTGCCATTCGTAACCAGCTGTGTGAGGTCAAGAAAAATGATCTCTCCGTCACGGCCTTCTTCAACAAGGTCAAAAATTTGGCCGATACACTGTCATCTATTGGGAAGCCTCTCCATGATGAGGAGTTTACTTCGTTCATTCTTAATGGGCTTGATGAGGACTATGATTCTCTTGTTGAAAACATCAATGGACGTGACACGCCGATGCCGCCTCGCGACCTCTACACACGCCTCCTCAACACCGAACAACGGCTAGCTGCTCGCCACTCCGTCGGCGTCTACACGGAGGGTCCTTCTGCGAACACCGCACTTCGCGGGGGCGCCCGTGGTGTCAAGAAGAAGGCGCTGCCGTCCGCGGGCAACCAGCCCTGTTCGCCCGCTCCACCTCCTCCGACGGCTGGCCGCAAGAGGCTACACTGCGGGGCATGTGGTGGTGGGGTTGAATGTCAACTCTGCGGCATTGAGGGGCACTTGGCGTCTCGTTGCCAACGTCGCTTCAAACGCGACTTCCTTGGTATTGGCAACAACGGGAAAGGCAATGAGAAACAAGCTGCTCTCACTACACAGGAACCTGGATTTACTCCTTCTTATTCTGTGGATCCTTCCTGGTACATGGACACCGGTGCCACAGATCATCTGACAAGTTAGCTCGATAAGCTGGCTACTCGCCAGCCCTACACTGGTCATGACCAGGTCCGCACTGCCAATGGATCAGGTATGCCCATCTCACATGTTGGTCAGGCATCTCTTCTTTCACGTACCACTAAAACCTTGCGTCTCCTTGATGTTCTTCGTGTTCCTTCAGTCACACGTAGTTTGCTCTCGGTTCCTAAATTAACTCGTGACAACAATGTGTTTGTTGAGTTTCACCCTTTCCATTTTTTTGTTAAGGACCGGGACACGAGGGACGTTCTTCTTAGTGGTCGAGCTCGCCATTGCCTATATGCTCTTGATGTGCCGCCAGTTTCTGAAGTTTTCAGTGGTGTTCGGGTGTCGTCGTCGCAGTGGCATTCTCGCCTCGGCCATCCGGCCACTCCTATTGTGCGCCATTTGCTTCATCGCCATAGTCTTCCTGTTGAGTCAAGCAATAAGGAGTTTCTAGCATGTGATGCCTTTCAACAGGGCAAGAGTCATCAGTTACCTTTCTCTGTATCGAGTCGTGTTGTCAAGGCTCCTCTTGAACTTGTGTTTTCGGATGTGTGGGGCTATGCCCAAACTTCTGTTAGCGGTCACAACTATTATGTCAGTTTCATTGATGCCTTTAGTCGCTTTACTTGGATTTATCTTATTAAGCGCAAATCTGATGTGTTTCATGTTTTTATGCAATTTCAAGCTCATGTTGAGAGGTTGCTTAAGTGCAAAATTATCCATGTTTAGTCTGATTGGGGGGGGGG
>NW_025243059.1:0-2995 GCF_018294505.1 Triticum aestivum
TACATTTGTCGGCGATTACATGAACCGTGTTGGTATTGCCCTAACCCAAACTGGGCACACATAGTACTACCTGGTTGGGTCAGGGCAACCATGTAGTAATATTTCGGTTCAGGATCAAATTCTAGCTTGTTTAGGGCAACCATTAGATGAACCGTGTTTTCTGGTGACATAGTAACAAAAGTTCACTATTACGAGTATGTACCTTTAAAATTTTCCACACATGCATCCTTTTTCAGGAGTTTTTGATGGCTAATAACACATTTGGGTGTACAATCGTATATATGATACTTGTGTGCCTTTCAGGTGGATCTTTTGACCGTGCGGACCGGGTCTTCAACGGTCGCCAGGGTGGTGGACAGCCAAGCTCTAGAGAGTTCTACGTTTTGCGAAGGATTGGGCGGTCAGTTTGCGGCGCTGATTGCTGGGGTCCGGGATGTGGCGTCCCCACCATCTGTGGGCATGCCCCCCTCGGGATCAGAGCGGGCTTGTGAGTCGTGCGGCCCCGCTGTGCTGGGTACATCTGATGGCCCACCCCCATGCTGGTTGGGTCCATGGTGATGCCCCTGTCCGACAACTGCGGTAGCGCCCACCTGTTGTCCCCAGGCCACGACAACCCAGCATCGTTGCTTTAGCCGCTGGAAGACGAGTGCCAATTGGATGGCGGGTTCTGCACGCCCGACGCGCCAATCCATGACAGGCCGGACCATGCCTGGGAGATGGTGCATATCAGTATCTCTGCGCTGCAGCCTGAATCTGCCACCTGTCCTGCACTCACTGGGGACGCGCCATGCACGCCATGCAACCACTCGGACCCATTGGAGACGCTACGTACGAAGCTGGTGGCTGCCCCCTCCCCGCTTCTTGCTAGACCGCAGGCCAGAGAGCCACCGGCTGCCAAAAAGCGCCCCAGGCAGAGGAGACAACCAGTCTCAAACCCAGGCGAAGTGTGAGGATCGCGCGTGGTGTGGGACGGGGCTCGCATGCTTCAAAGCAGCAAGGTGTGCTAATTAGGAAACTATGATTGGCGAATGAAGGGGACCAAATTTCGGACGAAGCGTTGCTTGCTTATGCGCAACTGTCCAGCAACCACTAAATGATGGGCACATCAAGGCCGTTCTGGCTCTTTTCGGTTGGGAGCCATCAATCTTCCCCTTGCTTGAACATGATGAGATGGTGGACGGCACGCGCTAGTGCCCGGTCCATGGAGTTCTCGGTAGGCTTTCGCAATGAGTACACAACCGTACAAGGTCCTTGTGTGGAACGTCCGGGGTTTGAATAGCCCGGCTCATAGATGTGCCATTAGCCAGGTGGTGTTCGCAGCCAATCCTGCGGTGGTTTGCTTCCAGGAGACTAAGATGGAAGTTGTAACGCTTGACATTGTGAGGTAGTGCCTTGGGAATAAATTTGATCACTTCTTCTACCCGCCGGCTGTTGGTACACGGGGTGGGATCCTACTCGCTTGGGATGCCTCGCTCGTGGTGGTATCCAACCCCCACTACACCAATAAAACTCTGACTGCACTTGTGAGGCCTTGCGAAGGGCAAGAATGGTGGCTAACGGGAGTATACGGTCCACATCTTGACCATGAGAAGATTGACTTCATGCAAGAACTCATTGACATCCGTGACCTTCACATGCGACCCTGGGTGGTCATGGGTGGACAAGAGCAATGAGTTGATCAATAGACGGATGATGGCCCGATTTCATAAGCGGCATAACATGCTCGAGCTCAAAGAGCTATATCTCAACGGTAGACGGTATACATGGTCAAATGAGAGGGCACGAGCAACCATGGATAAAATCGATCATATCTTCTGCACCAACTCCTGGGAGGATTTGTACCCAAATAACCTTCTCACGGCGCTGAGTACCGCGGTGTCCGATCACAGCCCTATGCTGCCGAATCTTGACGCCGAATTGAACATGGGTGGGAGGTTCAAGTTTGAATCCTTTTGGACGAAGGCGGATGGGTTCTTTCATACAGTAAGGGACGCTTGGGAGTCGGTCCCTCATGGTGGAAACCCTTATGTAATTCTTGATCAAAAGCTTAGGGCCACAGCCAAGGCCTTGAAGAAGTGGAGTGACCGGTGGGTCGGCAACATTAAGATGCAAATCGCAATTGCACCTGAGGTCATTATTCGGCTTGATACTGCCATGGACACAAGAGATCTCTCCCCTCAGGAGAGGGAACTGCGCAAGATTTTGAAAAGGAAGCTGCTTGGACTATCCTCCCTTGAGCGCACGATTGCCAGATTGCGTTCCGACCTCCTCTTTCTTCGCGATGGGGACGCGAACACCAAGTTCTTCCACAGCCACACCCGTCACCGCCAGCGGCGTAACATGATCATCGTTCTCAGGCAGGGAGAGGCTGTTGCCACGGGCCAGGACGAGCTTTCATGCATGGTGGATGGATTCTACGATCGCTTGTTGGGCGACGCCCCACTGCGGACGCATGCTCTTAACCTGGAAGTCCTGAACCTGCCTCATAGAGACCTGACACACCTCGAGGTGCCTTTCATGGAGGAGGAGATTGAGCAAGTAATCAAATCTATGCGCATGGACAAGGCGCCGTGATTGGACGGCTTCACCGGTAGGTTCTATGCTTCCTGCTGTCACATAATCAAAGACGACATCATGCGCGCCATGGACCTCTTCCACCAAGGTGACATGCGGGGACTACCGGCGATCAACAAAGCCATTGTTACTCTACTTCCCAAGATCGATGGAGCGGTGGATCTAAAAAACTTCCGTTTGGTCAGCCTCATGCACGGGGCGATAAAGATCTTCGACAGGGCAATGGCCGTCAGGTTGGCATCCGATCTTCCCACGCTTGTTGGCATACACCAGAGTGCTTTCATCAGAGGACGGCCGATCCACAACAACTTCATGATGGTCCAATGCATGACACGCCAGCTCCATGCCCTTCGAGAACCCACGATCATGCTTAAGCTTGACATCACGAGAGCCTTAGAGGTGATGCGGACAATGGGTTTTG
>NW_025243060.1:0-2995 GCF_018294505.1 Triticum aestivum
GCTGGAAAATCTAATGACCAGAGATGAAAAAGTCAGTCGACTGACGTGTAGCCTCACCCCACACGTACACATGCACGCACGCAAGACACGCACGCATGCAAGTGTGCAACACTGACACGTACACAGAACGTACACACGCACGGATGCTAGCGTGCAACAGTGACATGTATACATGCACTCACGAACACACGCACGTACGCACCCATGCATGCAACACTGAAACGTACCCTTGGATGCACGCAACACTCGCACGCCTGCATGCACACAACACAAGACGCAAGACACATGCTCAACCTATACGTGCATGCACCCTTTGTTACGGACATGGACTGTTACGGGTATTAATCAATCTTATCTGTGATAAGCAGAACATTGATGTTTGCAGCAGTCTTTATGAATCACTACGTATCGAACGGGCTATCAACATAATAGGCTTATCTACATGAAAAAGATGATGTCACACTCAATGAACAATCATCGGTGTATGAAATGCCCGCTTCTGACCGCCCTGGCCCACCAAAGGTTCCTCTGCTGTTCGCTGGCTGCGTTGGGTCACTGACATGCAGGCCATGCACCCAAAGAGCCCACATGTCAGTGGAAGAATGGCGTGGTGTCCTAGGTTAGAGTCGAGGGCGCCACTCGTGGCACGCCCGGCTGAACACGCCTCCGTGCTGCATTCAAACGCCTCCATGAAACCCGCCCGTGTGGAAGCCGAGAAACCCACTCTAGACACACGTCCGTTCATGACCGGGCCGGCGTTAAATGCAACGCCGGCCGAGATCCTCCCGTCTGGCGTCTATTTAATTTCCTATTTAAACAAGGCCAAACGCCGGCCAAGAATCGCTCACCTCTGCCGCTCCCATATCTCCTCCACCATTATGTCCACTCTTACAATGGCTTACGAAGAGTAGTTATTCCGCATCCAAGCCGGCTGGGTAGCCCGCCGGATACGAGCTATGTAGCTCACTGATCCACCTCCCTTCCCTTGCCCGACGGAGCCAGTTGCCACCCCAAGCCGGCGCGCGGTTCAGCAACTCGCCCCTCCAGGCCAGCTCGACGAGGAGCAGCGCACGAGCGTGGTTGCTGTCGTGCACGCCGCCGCCTCGTACCACGTCTCCCGTTTCTGTGGCCGAGACTCCCATGCCGGCGGCCGCGCCATGCAAGCAGCGACAGAAGCCGGGTGCACGGAGAGCGACGAGTCGGTGGCCAGCGCCTCCGCGTCCGCCACCATCATCTAGGAGAAGTAGAACACAGGAGGCCGCCGCCGCTTGGGTCCCATGAAGGCCACCGCGGAGGCGACACTGGCGTACACAGCAGGTGTCTTGCCAGATCCTTTTGTTGCGAGGACCTTCGTCGACCCCGCATGGGTTTCACGGAAGAGGGGAATGTTAGGATGAACTCGAGCCGGTGCCAGTCATGGCGAAGTAGTGGCCAGTGATGAACTCGAATCGGTGCCGGCCACCATCATCTTCGGCACCAGCCAATGATATCAGTTGGGCAGTGGGGAAGTGAGCCAGCCTTTGCACTGAAGCATATACGGGGCTCCCGGCAGTCCGGTGATCGTGCTGCCGGAAATGAGGAACACAAATCGATCGGCGGGCGACCATTTAGGCCAGGTATTATATACCTATGCTGTCCAAAACTAGGACTGCGTAGTTCATTTGAATGTAATGAAACCCGTCGTGTTTGTATGAAAATCCGGTATTTTATATGATTTCCATCGTTGTTTATATGAAATATCAATTTGTCTACGTGTTTGCGTGAATTTCGTCCGGTTGGTTGAGTTGCTGTCATAATGTGTGCGGCTACGGTTGGATGGCGTAATTTGCGCGTCGCCGGTCGGTCTGCGAGCGGCTCGGGCGGCATTGTGGGAAACAAAAACACAGCTCATGCGAGCTCGTCTCCAATGTGCGCACTGGAGGATGCATGATAGCATGAGCACTCGAGCCATTCCTCGTTCATCGGTGGCACATGCACGGGTGGACAAAAGGGTCACCAATATTTTGGCTACCCCGGGCAAGATCCAAACAGCCCCTTCCAACAGATTCAAATCCCTCGTTCGCCGTGGAATTTTCCATGTGTTGTTTTCATGGACTAGCAAGATGCCCGTGCATTGCACGGAACATGAAGATGCATTTTTTTACAAACTCCCGCATGCATGCAAGGGATAATTAATGTCCTTCTTTGCTAGTACCACGAGTTAAACACCATTAATATTGCATCGATTAGTGTTAGTGGCCTTCTATATTTGCAAATTATAATTTTGATACTGTCCCCTTGTATATAAAAATGGAGGGAGAAAGATGAGAGATAAGGTGAGGAGGAGTGGGGCGTGGTGGTGACTGGTGGTCAGATTGGGCGGAGGCATGGGGACGGACGGTGCATTATGTCTAGGTTTGTATCTCTCCCACACACACCCATGCAGGTGGGGGACGTGCACGAAGAGAAGAGGTGCACGCACGGCGCACGTACTCCCGTCTTTTTCCCAACCACACCCGCACGGGTACACGGTGGAGCTCATTTCTGTATGAAAAAGGTAGCCCACGTGGTAATTTGACACGTGTACTGGTTGTCCACTTGGTGGAAGGAGGATCGTCTACCACAGGTGGACAAACAAATTGCGACTTGACATGTTATGTTAAAAAAAGAGGCAAACCATGTGGGGCCTATCTTAGAGGCAAGGCTCTATACACTGGAGTACTTTTGATGTGTCCCGTCAACTCGCAGAACAAGGAGAAGCTTGCTTAGTACGCCGTCTCCCCCGCCCATGGGCGCGGTGGCTCGCGGGATGAGGTGAAGCTTGCTTACGAGTAGTAGTAGTTGTACTCCTACTACTGTACGCCTTACGCCCGCTCCCTCGCCCACGCGCGCAGTGGCTCGCGACACGAGGAGAAAATTTTACTACTCCCTCCGTTTACTCCTTGTCCCTACTACGTACCTTGGTTAGTACTCCCTTCATTTACTTATACAAGGCCACTATAAAAAAATACATTTT
>NW_025243061.1:0-2995 GCF_018294505.1 Triticum aestivum
GCTGGAAAATCTAATGACCAGAGATGAAAAAGTCAGTCGACTGACGTGTAGCCTCACCCCACACGTACACATGCACGCACGCAAGACACGCACGCATGCAAGTGTGCAACACTGACACGTACACAGAACGTACACACGCACGGATGCTAGCGTGCAACAGTGACATGTATACATGCACTCACGAACACACGCACGTACGCACCCATGCATGCAACACTGAAACGTACCCTTGGATGCACGCAACACTCGCACGCCTGCATGCACACAACACAAGACGCAAGACACATGCTCAACCTATACGTGCATGCACCCTTTGTTACGGACATGGACTGTTACGGGTATTAATCAATCTTATCTGTGATAAGCAGAACATTGATGTTTGCAGCAGTCTTTATGAATCACTACGTATCGAACGGGCTATCAACATAATAGGCTTATCTACATGAAAAAGATGATGTCACACTCAATGAACAATCATCGGTGTATGAAATGCCCGCTTCTGACCGCCCTGGCCCACCAAAGGTTCCTCTGCTGTTCGCTGGCTGCGTTGGGTCACTGACATGCAGGCCATGCACCCAAAGAGCCCACATGTCAGTGGAAGAATGGCGTGGTGTCCTAGGTTAGAGTCGAGGGCGCCACTCGTGGCACGCCCGGCTGAACACGCCTCCGTGCTGCATTCAAACGCCTCCATGAAACCCGCCCGTGTGGAAGCCGAGAAACCCACTCTAGACACACGTCCGTTCATGACCGGGCCGGCGTTAAATGCAACGCCGGCCGAGCTCCTCCCGTCTGGCGTCTATTTAATTTCCTATTTAAACAAGGCCAAACGCCGGCCAAGAATCGCTCACCTCTGCCGCTCCCATATCTCCTCCACCATTATGTCCACTCTTACAATGGCTTACGAAGAGTAGTTATTCCGCATCCAAGCCGGCTGGGTAGCCCGCCGGATACGAGCTATGTAGCTCACTGATCCACCTCCCTTCCCTTGCCCTACGGAGCCAGTTGCCACCCCAAGCCGGCGCGCGGTTCAGCAACTCGCCCCTCCAGGCCAGCTCGACGAGGAGCAGCGCACGAGCGTGGTTGCTGTCGTGCACGCCGCCGCCTCGTACCACATCTCCCGTTTCTGTGGCCGAGACTCCCATGCCGGCGGCCGCGCCATGCAAGCAGCGACAGAAGCCGGGTGCACGGAGAGCGACGAGTCGGTGGCCAGCGCCTCCGCGTCCGCCACCATCATCTAGGAGAAGTAGAACACAGGAGGCCGCCGCCGCTTGGGTCCCATGAAGGCCACCGCGGAGGCGACACTGGCGTACACAGCAGGTGTCTTGCCAGATCCTTTTGTTGCGAGGACCTTCGTCGACCCCGCATGGGTTTCACGGAAGAGGGGAATGTTAGGATGAACTCGAGCCGGTGCCAGTCATGGCGAAGTAGTGGCCAGTGATGAACTCGAATCGGTGCCGGCCACCATCATCTTCGGCACCAGCCAATGATATCAGTTGGGCAGTGGGGAAGTGAGCCAGCCTTTGCACTGAAGCATATACGGGGCTCCCGGCAGTCCGGTGATCGTGCTGCCGGAAATGAGGAACACAAATCGATCGGCGGGCGACCATTTAGGCCAGGTATTATATACTTATGCTGTCCAAAACTAGGACTGCGTAGTTCATTTGAATGTAATGAAACCCGTCGTGTTTGTATGAAAATCCGGTATTTTATATGATTTCCATCGTTGTTTATATGAAATATCAATTTGTCTACGTGTTTGCGTGAATTTTGTCCGGTTGGTTGAGTTGCTGTCATAATGTGTGCGGCTACGGTTGGATGGCGTAATTTGCGCGTCGCCGGTCGGTCTGCGAGCGGCTCGGGCGGCATTGTGGGAAACAAAAACACAGCTCATGCGAGCTCGTCTCCAATGTGCGCACTGGAGGATGCATGATAGCATGAGCACTCGAGCCATTCCTCGTTCATCGGTGGCACATGCACGGGTGGACAAAAGGGTCACCAATATTTTGGCTACCCCGGGCAAGATCCAAACAGCCCCTTCCAACAGATTCAAATCCCTCGTTCGCCGTGGAATTTTCCATGTGTTGTTTTCATGGACTAGCAAGATGCCCGTGCATTGCACGGAACATGAAGATGCATTTTTTTACAAACTCCCGCATGCATGCAAGGGATAATTAATGTCCTTCTTTGCTAGTACCACGAGTTAAACACCATTAATATTGCATCGATTAGTGTTAGTGGCCTTCTATATTTGCAAATTATAATTTTGATACTGTCCCCTTGTATATAAAAATGGAGGGAGAAAGATGAGAGATAAGGTGAGGAGGAGTGGGGCGTGGTGGTGACTGGTGGTCAGATTGGGCGGAGGCATGGGGACGGACGGTGCATTATGTCTAGGTTTGTATCTCTCCCACACACACCCATGCAGGTGGGGGACGTGCACGAAGAGAAGAGGTGCACGCACGGCGCACGTACTCCCGTCTTTTTCCCAACCACACCCGCACGGGTACACGGTGGAGCTCATTTCTGTATGAAAAAGGTAGCCCACGTGGTAATTTGACACGTGTACTGGTTGTCCACTTGGTGGAAGGAGGATCGTCTACCACAGGTGGACAAACAAATTGCGACTTGACATGTTATGTTAAAAAAAGAGGCAAACCATGTGGGGCCTATCTTAGAGGCAAGGCTCTATACACTGGAGTACTTTTGATGTGTCCCGTCAACTCGCAGAACAAGGAGAAGCTTGCTTAGTACGCCGTCTCCCCCGCCCATGGGCGCGGTGGCTCGCGGGATGAGGTGAAGCTTGCTTACGAGTAGTAGTAGTTGTACTCCTACTACTGTACGCCTTACGCCCGCTCCCTCGCCCACGCGCGCAGTGGCTCGCGACACGAGGAGAAAATTTTACTACTCCCTCCGTTTACTCCTTGTCCCTACTACGTACCTTGGTTAGTACTCCCTTCATTTACTTATACAAGGCCACTATAAAAAAATACATTTT
>NW_025243062.1:0-2994 GCF_018294505.1 Triticum aestivum
TAGAGTTGTGTTGTGATATCTTCCCGTGAGTCCCTGATCTTGATCGTACACATTTGCGTGCATGATTAGTGTACGATTGAATCGGGGGCGTCACAAGTTGGTATCAGAGCCGACTGCCTGTAGGAATCCCCCTTCCACACTCCTTGGCCGAAGTCGAGTCTAGACATTGCAAAAACTTTTACTAACTTGGCTGTGTGCCTTACGGGCCCACGTCGCCATTGGGTGGTATTAGGATCTTTTACTCCTCGATCTTTACTCTGGGATTCTGAACTCTCTTCTATTCGGGTTAAATGAATTTGCCAAAAACAAAACTAACTTTAGGTTCTCGCAAGTACTTTCTCCCGGAGAGCCCCTCACTTCAGATGATCGTCTGCTAATCAGAAGATTCCGAAGTTACTATCTGATGTTCTCTCGAGACTTGTGCCCATCACTTTGGCTATTCCTGACCACTGATAAATCCGTACGGATAACTACTTACACTTGCCATTCATACGATCGTCCCACATTGATCTTGTTATTACAAGATACCCCGAAGTTTTCTCTATTGTTCCGAGAATACTTTGTGCCTACTGCCTAACAGTTCTTCGCCACATGAATAACCCCTTCAAATAAATCCTCGCACTTGTCGAGTATCCGCTCCTCCCCAGTTGTTCAGGTGTTACACAAAAGTCTTCGAAATTACCACCCAATATTCCGAAAATCCTCAGCAACCTATTGCTCTGGAATTTCTTGTTTGCTTTCATTATGATTAATCCCATAAGTATAGAAATTTTATTGACATTCCTTGTCATTATCATTTTGAGTCTGTTGACTCAATATTCTGCGAATACACGCAATCATCATTGATCCTTATAAATTACCTTTCCGGCTGAGCCTCCATTCTTTTAACTGGAATTGGTTCTCGACCGATCCAATTGTCGTTGATTGTACCCTAAGGCTATTCAACTTATCCATCCCTAATCAGAGCATTGCTTCTGATCCCTTGATTTGGAAATCATAATTCCTTTGCATTTGACAATTGAGTTAGTCAGTTGTTTCTATAATCTGCTTCCTCTAGTTGAGTACCGATGCTCACGTCAGATCCCTTGTGGGCCACCAGATCCCTTGTTGGATTTTATCTGACAACACCCTTCATATTCAATAACCTTGTGGGCCTTTTCTCGGATACGTAGTGCCTTTGGTAAATTGTATCGTCTGCTTTCTCAACCATGCTTTGCCTTCGAGCTTGAGTTATTTACTTCTAAAGATTCTGGTATATGATTCTAAGATGCCCAGATGGGTTGAACCTATGCCTTCCTTAATATGTGTGAGCTCGAAAGTTTTCATGAGTCGTACTCTTCTGGTATTTTGCCAGATAAGATTTCAACGCTATAACTTCATCGAAAGCGAGAAGTGAATGAAAGGGTATGCATTGGAGAAGTGGGAGTCGACCTTGAACTTGTGTTCATGCCCATGGACACGATGTAGATCTTATCATTAAAGCTTCTTTTAAATAAATTATTCCTTTGGTATAAGTTCATCTTATATCTAGGATCTGGCCTTTTGCAACCGTGGTTCCGACCATGATTGTTCTTCTTTGATCTCATTTCTTGGACAAGTTAAAACAATTGTCTTCTATGGATCAATACACCAGTCCCACCTTTACTTTGATCTTGTGACGAGTATTACCCCCCTGGTATCTCGAGATTATCATGGTACTACATAACTTCCTATGAGTTCTTCATCAAGTACTACATACTCACTCATTACCATTTTTCATGGGCTCTGAGTTATTAAACACTCAAAGACACCGATAACTGAACCGAGTCCGCATTACGGTCCAACAACTCTTACTAATATTCTTTACTTACGAGTTTGTACCCGATCATGTCATTCCTAGCCTGATCGGTTATATCATTACCATGCTAAATTTTAACTGTGCTACCTGGTCCTTAATCCCGGAGCACAACTTTTGACAATGAGCTAAGCTTACGTCGATCTTCCTCGTCATATCAGTTCGCCTTGAACAACAATCTTGATTTCAGGTTTGGGTTGTACCTATGGTTCCAATAACCTCTTGCTTCATCATTCTTTTGACTTGATGTGATCGCGGATCGATTACATCTTCGTGGAATCTCTCGACAAATGTGTCATGATCACCATCTACATTCTGATGCTCTTCCAGGATGTCAAGTGAATTAATGATGAGAAATACCATCCTTGCCCTCGATGAATTGTATTATCGTCGACCACCTTATTGCCCTCCCACCAACACAAACTTGTTCATGTTTGGTGTTATACCTTGAGTTCCTTGCTATCCAGCAATTGTTCTTATTTACCTTGGAGTATTACCATCTTTATGTCAAGAATGTTCTGAGATTTGTCCCACCTCTTGAGAATTCTTGAGATAGAAATACTTCTCACTGTCACCATTCTTTCTTGGTCCCCGTGTTAATTCCAACAAGTGAACGGTGTTGTTTGTATTCTTTCCTTCTAGCAATCCTATTGCTTTGAAGTTAATGGTCGGTCGTTCATTCTTAGACTATTGATTATTGAATCATCATTCCGGCATTGGTCGTGCAACCCAGGCCATATTCCCGGTGCACCTCTCATCCAATGTTTAACTGTGTCTGTTCTCCTCGAGCATACACCATGTTCTCATTTGATCCGACAAATGTTATCTCCTTGTTCACGTAATTGTGGAAATCCATCTTTTGGCAATCTCGATGAATTGCCGTTGAGTTCACCAGACACCTCCTTGTCCTCTCCTTGGTTTAATGATGAACTATTGTTTCAGGAACCCCCTCCCATAGTTCATTTCCCGAGAATCTTGCAATGCCATTTCAACGATTTGTGTTGCGCCTTTTCTTCTCAGGTATCCTAAGTCTGAGGTATCATGACACCAATTGGATCTGAATCTCGGTCAGTTATGATGGTTGGGACAACTTTCCAGGAGTTATGTTGTTGGTCCTTTGATGACCCGGTAACATGATGTCATGCCTAGCACCCCCCCCC
>NW_025243063.1:0-2994 GCF_018294505.1 Triticum aestivum
TAGAGTTGTGTTGTGATATCTTCCCGTGAGTCCCTGATCTTGATCGTACACATTTGCGTGCATGATTAGTGTACGATTGAATCGGGGGCGTCACAAGTTGGTATCAGAGCCGACTGCCTGTAGGAATCCCCCTTCCACACTCCTTGGCCGAAGTCGAGTCTAGACATTGCAAAAACTTTTACTAACTTGGCTGTGTGCCTTACGGGCCCACGTCGCCATTGGGTGGTATTAGGATCTTTTACTCCTCGATCTTTACTCTGGGATTCTGAACTCTCTTCTATTCGGGTTAAATGAATTTGCCAAAAACAAAACTAACTTTAGGTTCTCGCAAGTACTTTCTCCCGGAGAGCCCCTCACTTCAGATGATCGTCTGCTAATCAGAAGATTCCGAAGTTACTATCTGATGTTCTCTCGAGACTTGTGCCCATCACTTTGGCTATTCCTGACCACTGATAAATCCGTACGGATAACTACTTACACTTGCCATTCATACGATCGTCCCACATTGATCTTGTTATTACAAGATACCCCGAAGTTTTCTCTATTGTTCCGAGAATACTTTGTGCCTACTGCCTAACAGTTCTTCGCCACATGAATAACCCCTTCAAATAAATCCTCGCACTTGTCGAGTATCCGCTCCTCCCCAGTTGTTCAGGTGTTACACAAAAGTCTTCGAAATTACCACCCAATATTCCGAAAATCCTCAGCAACCTATTGCTCTGGAATTTCTTGTTTGCTTTCATTATGATTAATCCCATAAGTATAGAAATTTTATTGACATTCCTTGTCATTATCATTTTGAGTCTGTTGACTCAATATTCTGCGAATACACGCAATCATCATTGATCCTTATAAATTACCTTTCCGGCTGAGCCTCCATTCTTTTAACTGGAATTGGTTCTCGACCGATCCAATTGTCGTTGATTGTACCCTAAGGCTATTCAACTTATCCATCCCTAATCAGAGCATTGCTTCTGATCCCTTGATTTGGAAATCATAATTCCTTTGCATTTGACAATTGAGTTAGTCAGTTGTTTCTATAATCTGCTTCCTCTAGTTGAGTACCGATGCTCACGTCAGATCCCTTGTGGGCCACCAGATCCCTTGTTGGATTTTATCTGACAACACCCTTCATATTCAATAACCTTGTGGGCCTTTTCTCGGATACGTAATGCCTTTGGTAAATTGTATCGTCTGCTTTCTCAACCATGCTTTGCCTTCGAGCTTGAGTTATTTACTTCTAAAGATTCTGGTATATGATTCTAAGATGCCCAGATGGGTTGAACCTATGACTTCCTTAATATGTGTGAGCTCGAAAGTTTTCATGAGTCGTACTCTTCTGGTATTTTGCCAGATAAGATTTCAACGCTATAACTTCATCGAAAGCGAGAAGTGAATGAAAGGGTATGCATTGGAGAAGTGGGAGTCGACCTTGAACTTGTGTTCATGCCCATGGACACGATGTAGATCTTATCATTAAAGCTTCTTTTAAATAAATTATTCCTTTGGTATAAGTTCATCTTATATCTAGGATCTGGCCTTTTGCAACCGTGGTTCCGACCATGATTGTTCTTCTTTGATCTCATTTCTTGGACAAGTTAAAACAATTGTCTTCTATGGATCAATACACCAGTCCCACCTTTACTTTGATCTTGTGACGAGTATTACCCCCCTGGTATCTCGAGATTATCATGGTACTACATAACTTCCTATGAGTTCTTCATCAAGTACTACATACTCACTCATTACCATTTTTCATGGGCTCTGAGTTATTAAACACTCAAAGACACCGATAACTGAACCGAGTCCGCATTACGGTCCAACAACTCTTACTAATATTCTTTACTTACGAGTTTGTACCCGATCATGTCATTCCTAGCCTGATCGGTTATATCATTACCATGCTAAATTTTAACTGTGCTACCTGGTCCTTAATCCCGGAGCACAACTTTTGACAATGAGCTAAGCTTACGTCGATCTTCCTCGTCATATCAGTTCGCCTTGAACAACAATCTTGATTTCAGGTTTGGGTTGTACCTATGGTTCCAATAACCTCTTGCTTCATCATTCTTTTGACTTGATGTGATCGCGGATCGATTACATCTTCGTGGAATCTCTCGACAAATGTGTCATGATCACCATCTACATTCTGATGCTCTTCCAGGATGTCAAGTGAATTAATGATGAGAAATACCATCCTTGCCCTCGATGAATTGTATTATCGTCGACCACCTTATTGCCCTCCCACCAACACAAACTTGTTCATGTTTGGTGTTATACCTTGAGTTCCTTGCTATCCAGCAATTGTTCTTATTTACCTTGGAGTATTACCATCTTTATGTCAAGAATGTTCTGAGATTTGTCCCACCTCTTGAGAATTCTTGAGATAGAAATACTTCTCACTGTCACCATTCTTTCTTGGTCCCCGTGTTAATTCCAACAAGTGAACGGTGTTGTTTGTATTCTTTCCTTCTAGCAATCCTATTGCTTTGAAGTTAATGGTCGGTCGTTCATTCTTAGACTATTGATTATTGAATCATCATTCCGGCATTGGTCGTGCAACCCAGGCCATATTCCCGGTGCACCTCTCATCCAATGTTTAACTGTGTCTGTTCTCCTCGAGCATACACCATGTTCTCATTTGATCCGACAAATGTTATCTCCTTGTTCACGTAATTGTGGAAATCCATCTTTTGGCAATCTCGATGAATTGCCGTTGAGTTCACCAGACACCTCCTTGTCCTCTCCTTGGTTTAATGATGAACTATTGTTTCAGGAACCCCCTCCCATAGTTCATTTCCCGAGAATCTTGCAATGCCATTTCAACGATTTGTGTTGCGCCTTTTCTTCTCAGGTATCCTAAGTCTGAGGTATCATGACACCAATTGGATCTGAATCTCGGTCAGTTATGATGGTTGGGACAACTTTCCAGGAGTTATGTTGTTGGTCCTTTGATGACCCGGTAACATGATGTCATGCCTAGCACCCCCCCCC
>NW_025243064.1:0-2994 GCF_018294505.1 Triticum aestivum
GGGGGGGGGGACATTTTTTCACAAAATACTGTGGCCCGTCCGGTGGGTCCCAGCAGTCAGGGGGAAATGTTTTTTTGCAAAATACTGGTGGCCCATCCGGTGGGTCCCTGCTGTCAGGTGGAGGAATAATTATTTTTTGCATAATAAGGAGGCACTTCCTTGCGGCTGTCGTGGACCCAGCTGTCAGCCTCTCCACGTACAGTACTCTTTTGATGGAAGTCAGTCGTTGACCAAATTGACCACGCCGTGCTGAGAGCACCACGGCGGTGGACGACGGCGAGGCCTAGGAAGGGAACGACACGGAGCCGGGGAAGACGCGGTAGTGGAAGCCCGCGCGGAGAGGAGTACGAGGGTTCACCGGTTCGGCTGCGGTGTGAGGCCATCATCGCCGCAGAATAACAGGGGGTGTGGGCGAATAGAGGGATGCCCTGGCCTGCGGTGGAGTACTAGGGGGCACTGAGGCCTGCGCAGTAGCAAAGCTGACCACGGGAGGCAGGAGCAGGCGGTCCCGTCGGCGCTGCTTTGGCGGCTGGAGCAAGAAGATCAGAAATTGAAGAAACACGACGGCCGTTGGATTGACATCCAATGGTTACGTCTGCTAGAATCGTTTGTTGACGTATATAATAACTAAAAAAAGTCTTGCATACGCGTCAACTAAACAGGCCCACAAGTCAGACCACTCCCTCTTTTTTTAATAATTTATATATAGCTCATGGCAACTTCTTATGCACTTTATTGCAGTCGTTTTTTGGTTGGCCAGGGCCAATTTCGCATATTTCTGTGGGTTCCAAACTATTTTTAATACTGAAATGTCGATCCAGATTTAAAGTACTTTGAAGATATATTTAAATTAGGTTAATGCCCAGTGAAATAGGAGTGTGAAAATGTGAAAAAATTCAGAAATTATAAAGTAATTGCCAATTTGTGATCTGTTTTTACATTTAAAACCCACTTTATATTACTTTCAAGATTTGCAGGCGTCTTGAAAGAGTTGCAGCCCATTAGGGCATAGAAAAATAAGTAGGCCTGGATTGGGTATTCTTCAGAAAAAATAAACTGGGCTCATTTTCACAAAGAAAAAATAGCTGGGTTGGTCACATGGTGAACATAAAATATAAGCCTGGGCTAGACGGGCCATAGCCCAGTTCAAACCCTGCTCCGTCTCAACAATAACAAAAAAACCTTCTCAAGCAGCTACGTCCCAGGTGTCAGCCGATCTTGTGCTGTTCTCTTGTCTATTGACTATATACGCTCATAATGTCGTGGGTCCCAGATGTCAGGAAAACTCTAGGAGGAAGCATTTTATTTTTCCATACGGTTTCATGGTGGGCCCCTACTGTCATCCTCTCCACGTACTTCTGCCGATTCCTGTTGTTTGTTGACCATGTTGACAACACGAGAGGGCGGTGAGGGAGTCCTGGATTAAGGGGCCCTCAGACAGCCAGACTATATACTTTGGCCGGACTGTTGGACTATGAAGATACAAGATTGAAGACTTTATCCCGTGTCTGGATGGGACTCTCCTTTGCGTGGAAGGCACGCTTGGATATTCGGTTATGTAGATTTCCTTCTCTGTAACCGACTCTATGTAACCCTAACCCCCTCTGGTGTCTATATAAACTAGAGGGTTTAGTCCGTAGGACAAGGACAATCATAATAACAGGCTAGCTTCTAGGGTTTAGCCTCTACAATCTCGTGGTAGATCAACTCTTGTAATACTCATATCATCAAGATCAATCAAGCAGGGAGTAGGGTATTACCTCCACTGAGAGGTCCCGAACCTGGGTAAAACATCGTGTCCCCTGCCTCCTGTTACCATTAGCCTTAGACGCACAGTTCGAGAGCCCCTACCCGAGATCCGCCGGTTTTGACACCGGCAAGTGGGGCCGAAGCGAGCGCACCAAAGCGCGCGGAGGACGTCGGCGTTAACGATTTAGGAGACGGTGGGGCGGCGATGCGTGCGGTGAGGCGCAGCCAGTGTGGGAGGTGGAAGCGGGCGGCCCCGCCAGCGCTGGTTTGGTTTTGGCGGCTGGAGGAAGACAGGACTGAAGAAACACGACAGTCTGTAAAAGCAGCAAGAGTACTTAACAATCTTAACTGAAACCAATAGGGGCACTTAACAACCAAAGCTGAAAGCAGTATGAGTACTTATACAGGTTCAACCGTACAAAGCACGCCTCAAACAGTGCAACTTTGCCTATAGTTAACCAAGGGTGAGGACGCCAAGCCCCAAGACAAGGCCTAGGCTCCACCCCGCGCATCCACAACCTTCTGAAAGCGGCTTCATCTCGCAATGTGGTCAATAAACAGGATATTTGCTTTAGAGCCATGGAAAAGCATGAACATAATCTTCTGTCCTATTCTCCAAGATGGACGGGCCTTCATTATTTGAGACCACCCATGAATAAGTATCTTTTGACCTCCAAGGGGAATGGAGTAGGTCGACATAAACATCATGTTGTGACCAAGCGCAAGTCTGACCCGACCATGGTCAGGCATGTGTATAGGAACAATAGAACTGGGCAATTTCTGTTTCAAGAAGATCACAACTGTAAAATTGTGTATAAGCAATAGTTATGAACAACATATATAACAGAAAACAGCTCGTACCATAAGTTTCTCAACACAGTTGGACCTATTCAACGAGTGCAGCAGTGGTACACCTATCCCATGTGGCCTTCCAGCATTGAAATGCCCCATAAGGACCTCAAGACGATCAATAAAGTGTAGGAACTTGTGGATGTCGTCCCAGTCAATTTCAATGCCATCAGTAACAGCCAAGTTATTACAGAATAGCAAACGAGTAGCCTGCTTAACTCTGAAAAAACCTACACGTGCCACCAATTATAAGAAAATATTAGTTAGAAGTAGCATCTTCATGAGAGATTCGTTGCTACTTCTAAAGTTAGATTATGATTAGTTAGACAGAATAGGTGGATTAAGAAGTAATCGAGGTAACAAGCAAGAACTAGATACAAAACCAACATGGATGAA
>NW_025243065.1:0-2994 GCF_018294505.1 Triticum aestivum
CAAATTGAGCTAGATGACAGACATGTATTAAATTCTCTGACATGTTTCATACAGGTAGCATGATGGTCCTCTTTTGTTTTATAAGATTAATAACAGAAATCACAGATCTGGTTCACCGAATATGAGGCAGACATTAGAGACTAGACAGTGCTAATAATACTCCCGTGACCCCCTCCGTTATTGGCTTGAATCTATATAGCTGTGTGAATACGTGATTTTTGAGTTTCTGACAAATATTAACTATTGGTAGGTCAGAGTGTCAGCTTTGGCCGACAGAACTTTCCTGAAATTATACTTTGTGAATGGAGAAGCGTCGTAGATATGTGCTTCGCCGCCTCTAATTTTTTTCCGCTACAGGTAAATATGTACGAACAATGCATGTTAATATTATGCGTAAATAATTACACACAGTAATCTTTAGTCGATTGAATTTGGCTGAAATTATACGGTACTAGTAAATGCGCATGTGCAACACAAGTTATTATTTAGGCAATATATTAATAGCACGAGGATATTAGGTATGCTATTATTTGTGTGTTAATTATGTGATTAGTGCAATATTTGGTATGATATTAATTGCATGTCAAACACATTAAACGATCGCCATTGGAGCAGTCTAGGCCGTTGGATTGACTTAGTTTAATGGTTGAGATCAGTTGGATCTGCCTCATTGGGATTTTTATATTGGTATATAGATATAGATATAGATGGAGAAGTGTTGTGGATAATTTACGTAGTGTTTCACCACCTCCAAATCTTTCCGCTACCAGTAAATGTGTACATGCAGCGCACGTTAATATTGGACAGTATATTAATTGCACATAAATATTAAGTAGGATACTATTTGTGTGTTACTAATACGATTATTTCTGAAGTTAATATTTGGTATGATATTTATTACACACTAAATATGTTGAGCACTCACCATCGAAGCAATATAGGTCATGAGATTGATCTAGTTTGATGATCTGAATTTGTTGGATCTATCGCTTATGGTATTTTTTGTGGATCTAGTTGCATCGTAACGGTGGTAATTATTCGACTGTAAATTGAGCTGGATTGAACACACATATTAAATTGTCTTACTTGCTTCGTACAGGTAGCATAATTGTCCTATTTTTTTACAAGATTAACAATAGTCACAGATCTGGTTCCCCAAGTATGAGACATACATTAGAGATTAGACAGTGGTAATAATAGTCCCTTGACCCCCTCTATTATTAGAATTTAATCTACATGGCTGTGTGAATACATGATTCTGTGAGTTTCTGACAATATTGATTATTGGTAGGCCAGCGTGTCATCTTTAATTGAGTGAACTTTCCTGAAATTATACAGTATGGAGAAGTGTTGTAGATAATTTATGTAGTTCTTAGTCACCTCTAAATTTTTTCCGCTAACAGTAAATGTGTACAAGCAATACATGTTAATGTTCGGCAATATATTAATATAGCGCAAATATTAAATAGGATACTATTTGCATGTTCGTTATATGATTATTTCTGAAGTTGGTATGATATTCATTACAAGATAAACATGTCGAGCACTCACCATTGAAGCAATCTAGGTCATGGGATTGATCTAGTTTGATGGTCGTGATTTGTTGGATCTATCTCTTACGATCATTTTTACAAAGATAGATACAAATGAACCAAAGAATTGTTCTTCGTCCACCACTTAACTAAGTCATGGGATATATCACCAACTTAATGGTATTTAGCGCACTATCACCTAAATTTAAGCCAACGACAACTGGTCTATCGCCCGTGATTTTTAAAGATGATGCTAACAAACCCTAAGGCAGCAGTTCCTTGCAAAACAATCAAACTATTGGCAAAGACAATTATGTTATCGCCAACAAACGGTATGTATATCTCTCATCGTGCCAATAATTCTACTGCCGTAGAGTAAGAGACACATAGAGAAGTTGCTGCACCATAACAATGGTAATTATTCGACTACAAATTGGGCTGGATGGCAGACACGTATTAAATTCAGCTGGATTGCTGACACATCAAAATTGTGTGGCTTATTTTGTACAAGTAGTACAATGGCCCACTTTTGTTTTAAGATGGACTGCCATATAGATCTAGGTCGCTGAATATGAAACATGCATTAAAAAGGGCTTAAAATGGTCCCGCCACTCTTTCCATTATTGGACATGAATTTACATACATGTGTAAACACATGATTCTTTAAATCTCTGACAAATATTTACTATTGACATTCATGCTGCCATCTTTGGTAGACTTGACTTACCTAAAATTATACATTGCGAATGCAAAAGTTTTTAAGATATTTTACGCAGTGTCTTTGTTCCCTCAAATTGTTTTTAGGCCAAGAACCCTACAACAATTGTTCCTTGTCTCCTCAATATTACTCACGTACATAGGCCGAAGAACTTAGGCATAGACATATGAACGCTACCACTTGTGCTTTCGGTACCCCCCTCCCCCCTAAACATAAGGACTGCCGAGATTAGCCCATACTTCTTCGTAAAAATGCTATGATAGTCCTATATGAAAAAGGCTTCGCCTGCCCATCTGCGGGGGTACGCGCCCGTCTGAAGCGATACATCATGTACGTACAAATATCTACACCTAACCGGCCGCACGACCCAAGCTTCTCGCCGCACCATGTGGCGAAGTGGACGAGCGGTTCGACGAAAGTGTTGAGAGGGGCAAGGGTCGTTTTCCAAAAGAAAAGAATTTCAGGGATGTGACGACAGTGCTTCCCATGTACGTATGGAGGAGAATATTGAAGCATCATTTATGAGTGTGGAGGCACGTAAAAGAGGAGCCCCTTCATGATGCGGCCGTATCCACCTACACCAGGAAAAAGGTAATGAATCAGATTCTTACATTATTCATGAGAATGAAAATTCTCCAGTATCATCCACGTTCTCACCAACAAAACACTTTCCATCTATTAGCCGAATGCCGCAAAACGGTAATGTTCAATCATCATGTACGTACAAATATC
This sequence comes from Triticum aestivum, assembly GCF_018294505.1. Taxonomy (NCBI): domain Eukaryota; kingdom Viridiplantae; phylum Streptophyta; class Magnoliopsida; order Poales; family Poaceae; genus Triticum; species Triticum aestivum. The sequence continues at coordinate 2,983 of NW_025243065.1, forward strand.
TACACCTAACCG
>NW_025243066.1:0-2994 GCF_018294505.1 Triticum aestivum
TGCATCGGTGTAACCCTTTACGACAAACTCTTTTACCACCTCCATAATCGAGAAAATTCCTTAGTCCACTAGTTACTAAGGATAACCTTGACCGTTGTCCTATGATCGATTCCTAGATTACACTTGTACCCCTTGACTGACTCAAGGCTTAGCACGCTTCAGGTGCGGTACACAACATTGCATACTTTAGAGCCTACGTCTAAAGCATAGGGGACGACCTTCGTCCTTTCTCTCTATTCTGCCGTGGTCAGGTCTTGAGTTTTACTCAATACTCATACCTTATAACACAGCCAAGAACTCCTTCTTTGCTGATCTATTTTTGAAATCCTTCAAAATTTTGTCATGGTATGTGTTCGTTTCAAAGTACTATTAAGCGATTTTGATCTATCCTTACAGATCTTGATGCTCAATGTTCAAGTAGCTTAATCCAGGTTTTCCATTAAAAACACTTTTCAAATAACCCTGTATGCTTTCTAGAAATTCTACATCATTTCTGATCAACAATATGTTAACAACATATACTCATCAAAAATTCTATAGTGCTCCCACTCACTTCTTTGGAAATACAAGTTTCTCATAAACTTTGTATAAACCCAAAATCTTTGATCATCTCATCAAAGTGTACATTCCAATTCTGAGATGCTTACTCCAGTTCTTAGAAGGATTGATGGAGCTTTGCGTACTTGTTAGCATCTTTCAGGATTGACAAAACCTTCTGGTTGTATCACATACAACCTTTCCTCAAGACAAACATCGAGGAAACAATGTTTTGACATCCTATCTGTAAGATTTCATAAATAATCCAGTAACTGCTAACATGATTCCAACAGACTCTTAGCATCGCTACGAGTGAGAAAGTCTCATTGTAGTCAACTCCTTAAACTTGTCTGGAAACATCTTAACGACAAGTCGAGATTTCTTAATGGTGACACTTACCATCATTGTCTGTCTTCCTTTTAAAATCCATCTGCATCCAACAGCCTTACGACCATCAAGTAGTTCTTTCAAAGTCTATACTTCGTTTTTGTTGGGGAACGTAGTAATTTCAAAAAAATTCCTACGCACACGCAAGATCATGGTGATGCATAGCAACGAGGGGGAGAGTGTAGTCTACGTACCCTCGTAGACCGACAGCAGAAGCGTTATGACAACGCGGTTGATGTAGTCGTACGTCTTCACGGCCCGACCGATCAAGCACCGAAACTACGACACCTCCGAGTTCTAGCACACGTTCAGGTCGATGACGATCCCCGGACTCCGATCCAGCAAAGTGTCGGGGAAGAGTTCCGTCAGCACGATGGCGTGGTGACGATCTTGATGTTCTACCGTCGCAGGGCTTCGCCTAAGCACCGCTACAATATTATCGATGATTATTGTGGAGGGGGGCACCGCACACGGCTAAGAGAACGATCACGAAGATCAACATGTGTGTCTAGAGGTGCCCTCCTGCCCCCGTATATAAAGGAGCAAGGGAGGAGGAGGCCGGCCCTAGGAGGGGGCGCGCCAAGTGTGGATTCCTACTAGGACTCCCTAGTCCTAGTTGGATTCCACCTCCCATATGGAATAGGAAAAGAGGAAGGGAAAAGGAGAAGGAAGGAAGGGGGCGCCCCCCTTCCCTAGTCCAATTCGGACCAGACCAAGGGGAGGGGTGCAGCCACCCTTGAGGCCCTTTTTCTTCTTTCCCGTATGGCCCAATAAGGCCCAATACGTATTCCCGTAACTCTCCGGTACTCCAAAAAATACCCGAATCACTCAGAACCTTTCCGATGTCCGAATATAGTCGTCCAATATATCGATCTTTACGTCTCGACCATTTCGAGACTCCTCGTCATGTCCCTGATCTCATCCGGTACTCCGAACTCCTTCGGTACATCAAAACTCATAAACTCATAATATAACTGTCAACGAAACCTTAAGCGTGCGGACCCTACGGGTTCGAGAACAATGTAGACATGACCGAGACACCTCTCCAGTCAATAACCAATAGCGGAACCTGGATGCTCATATTGGCTCCCACATATTCTACGAAGATCTTTATCGGTCAGACCGCATAACAACATACGTTGTTCCCTTTGTCATCGTATGTTACTTGCCCGAGATTCGATCGTCGGTATCTTAATACCTAGTTCAATCTCGTTACCGGCAAGTCTCTTTACTCGTTCCGTAATACATCATCTCACAACTAACTCATTAGTTGCAATGCTTGCAAGGCTTATGTGATGTGCATTACCGAGAGGGCCCAGAGATACCTCTCCGACAAACGGAGTGACAAATCCTAATCAGATACGTGTATTATGTTTCCGGTTAATACAATTCTAGCATGAATAATAAACATTTATCATGATATAAAGAAATAAATAATAACTTTATTATTGCTTCTAGGGCATATTTCCTTCACTTACTTCACAGATGATTTGAGTAGATGCTAAGTATATTTACTTGATGAAACACAAGTCTGAATTATTGAAAGGTTCAAGTAGTTTCAGAGTGAAGTTGAAGATCGTCGTGACAAGATGATGAAATGTCTATGATATGGTTTAATAACATAATAACAGAAAATAAATTGCAGCAACAATGTTGGTATTTCAGGAAGCCCCTCCAGTGCAATGCCCTGGCAGATAAAACCTACGACACATCTGGCATGACCTTTGCTTATGGTGGTGCAGGCGTGCTGGATAGCACATCACAAGAGGGTCACACCCTCACCAAGAAAGTCAACACTTTTAGGATGATTTATTTGAATGACGGGACCATCTTAGAGAAGCAATTGACTCGCTCGGTAGAGCTTGAGGCCGTCTATGGTAACGACTATGCAAGCACAAGCGGGATTTGCCTAAGTAGCGTGAATCTCTAGCATGCATATTGGTATCCTCCAATCTCTCGCCGACGCTTGCAAATATGCTTTTGTAGCAAGATGATTGACTGCTAGCTGGATACCTTTGTTCGTATGCAATCAGGGAGATGAAATCAATGGAGGATATATATAGAAGCTTC
>NW_025243067.1:0-525 GCF_018294505.1 Triticum aestivum
AAAAGGTGGAAAGTTGGCACGGTATCATCATTTAACCCACATAGCATGTGCAAGAAAGTAGAGAGGGTTACGGCAAAACTGGATGCACTTCGTGTACAAAACGGACAATCTCTTTCGAAGTATTAGGGTTTCATACGGATCCTTGTCTGTCACAAAGGGGTTTTAATTTTTTTGAACTTATTTGAAATCCATAGTTTTTCTGTGCTCAAAATGCACCATTCAAAGCCACATCATCAATTTTCAACCCTTTCTGACTTAATTTGTTATTTTTCATTCATTTTCTGATTATTTTGAGCTATAAGACCCTGAAATTGGAAAGCATTTCAAATGAACTCTGAAAAGGTTGAAACTTGGCACGGTATCATCATTTGACCCACATAGCATGTGCAAGAATGTAGAGAGGGTTACGACAAAAACTGGATGCACTTCGTGTACAAAACGGACAATCTCTTTCGAAGTATCAGGGTTTCATACGGAAACTCGTCTGTTAGAAAGGGGTTTCATTTTTTTTGAACTTATTTGAAC
>NW_025243067.1:535-1675 GCF_018294505.1 Triticum aestivum
CTGATTATTTTGAGCTATAAGACCCTGAAATTGGAAAGCATTTCAAATGAACTCTGAAAAGGTTGAAACTTGGCACGGTATCATCATTTGACCCACATAGCATGTGCAAGAATGTAGAGAGGGTTACGGCAAAAACTGGATGCACTTCGTGTACAAAACGGACAATCTCTTTCGAAGTATCAGCGTTTCATACGGAAACTCGTCTGTTACAAAGGGGTTTCATTTTTTTTGAACTTATTTGAACTCCATAGTTTTTCTGTGCTCAAAATGCACCATTCAAAGCCACATCTTCAATTTTCAACCCTTTCTGACTTCATTTGTAATTTTTCATGCATTTACAGGTTATTTTGAGCTATAAGACCCTGAAATTGAAAAGCATTTCAAATGAACTCTGAAAAGGTTGAAAGTTGGCATGGTATCATCATTTGACCCACATAGCATGAGCAAGAATGTAGAGAGGGTTACGGCAAAAACTGGATGCATTTCGCGTACAAAACGGACAATCTCTTTCGAAGTATCAGGGTTTCATACGGAAACTCGTCTGTTACAAAGGGGTTTCATTTTTTTGACCTTATTTGAACTCCATAGTTTTTCTGTGCTCAAAATGCACCATTCAAAGCCACATCATCAATTTTCAACCCTTTCTGACTTCATTTGTTATTTTTCATTCATTTACTGATTATTTTGAGCTATAAGACCCTGAAATTGGAAAGCATTTCAAATGAACTCTGAAAAGGTGGAAAGTTGGCACGGTATCATCATTTAACCCACATAGCATGTGCAAGAAAGTAGAGAGGGTTACGGCAAAACTGGATGCACTTCGTGTACAAAACGGACAATCTCTTTCGAAGTATCAGGGTTTCATACGGATCCTTGTCTGTCACAAAGGGGTTTTAATTTTTTTGAACTTATTTGAAATCCATAGTTTTTCTGTGCTCAAAATGCACCATTCAAAGCCACATCTTCAATTTTCAACCCTTTCTGACTTAATTTGTTATTTTTCATTCATTTTCTGATTATTTTGAGCTATAAGACCCTGAAATTGGAAAGCATTTCAAATGAACTCTGAAAAGGTTGAAACTTGGCACGGTATCATCATTTGACCCACATAGCATGTGCAAGAATGTAGAGAGGGTTACG
>NW_025243067.1:1685-2244 GCF_018294505.1 Triticum aestivum
GAAAAGCATTTCAAATTTACTCTGAAAAGGTGGAAAGTTGGCACGGTATCATCATTTAACCCACATAGCATGTGCAAGAAAGTAGAGAGGGTTACGGCAAAACTGGATGCACTTCGTGTACAAAACGGACAATCTCTTTCGAAGTATCAGGGTTTCATACGGATCCTTGTCTGTCACAAAGGGGTTTTAATTTTTTTGAACTTATTTGAAATCCATAGTTTTTCTGTGCTCAAAATGCACCATTCAAAGCCACATCATCAATTTTCAACCCTTTCTGACTTAATTTGTTATTTTTCATTCATTTTCTGATTATTTTGAGCTATAAGACCCTGAAATTGGAAAGCATTTCAAATGAACTCTGAAAAGGTTGAAACTTGGCACGGTATCATCATTTGACCCACATAGCATGTGCAAGAATGTAGACAGGGTTACGACAAAAACTGGATGCACTTCGTGTACAAAACGGACAATCTCTTTCGAAGTATCAGGGTTTCATACGGAAACTCGTCTGTTAGAAAGGGGTTTCATTTTTTTTGAACTTATTTGAACTCCATAGTTT
>NW_025243067.1:2254-2994 GCF_018294505.1 Triticum aestivum
CTGAAAAGGTTGAAACTTGGCACGGTATCATCATTTGACCCACATAGCATGTGCAAGAATGTAGAGAGGGTTACGACAAAAACTGGATGCACTTCGTGTACAAAACGGACAATCTCTTTCGAAGTATCAGGGTTTCATACGGAAACTCGTCTGTTAGAAAGGGGTTTCATTTTTTTTGAACTTATTTGAACTCCATAGTTTTTCTGTGCTCAAAATGCACCATTCAAAGCCACATCTTCAATTTTCAACCCTTTCTGACTACATTTGTAATTTTTCATGCATTTACAGGTTATTTTGAGCTATAAGACCCTGAAATTGAAAAGCATGTCAAATGAACTCTGAAAAGGTTGAAAGTTGGCATGGTATCATCATTTGACCCACATAGCATGTGCAAGAATGTAGAGAGGGTTACGGCAAAAACTGGATGCACTTCGTGTACAAAACGGACAATCTCTTTCGAAGTATCAGGGTTTCATACGGAAACTCGTCTGTTACAAAGGGGTTTCATTTTTTTGACCTTATTTGAACTCCATAGTTTTTCTGTGCTCAAAATGCACCATTCAAAGCCACATCATCAATTTTCAACCCTTTCTGACTTCATTTGTTATTTTTCATGTATTTACTGATTATTTTGAGCTATAAGACCCTGAAATTGAAAAGCATTTCAAATGTACTCTGAAAAGGTGGAAAGTTGGCATGGTATCATCATTTAACCCACATAGCATGTGCAAGAAAGTAGA
>NW_025243068.1:0-2993 GCF_018294505.1 Triticum aestivum
TGTGAGAGCCAAGTAAAATAGATGCGCGTAGTCCTTGTGCAAAGGGAACAGTGGTAAGGATAGTCCACGGGATCCCAAGTCATCGTTGCTCTCAAGAGCTCGTTTCGTCAACTCTTGGGATTGAGAAGTTGACGAGTATACATGAGTACCTACACAAAACAAACACAAAGAGAAAATTGTGTGTGCATGGTATATGTACACATCATCCATCATGATGCGCACATGCATGTGGTGGTTAGCACTAAATAGCCAATGCTCAAATAGATGGGATGCATGATATAGAAACATGTCATCCATCATGAGAGGTTTGTTATTATGTATAGCATAATGGAGACTCAAACGGTGTAATGCATCATGAGAAATATCTAGAGCATTGTTATTCGTGGAATGCATAAGGTGCACGTAATTGTGGGAATCATGCAAAGTATGAAATGCATCAAGATCTCCTAATATGTATGAGGAAACTATGGGGGTCTCCTCATGAGCATGAGTAGCATCATCACATGGAGAATATTGACAACATCCCAAACAATGCATATTCGAAACAATGTGATCATGGCATGGCATAGTAGATGAATTGCGCAAATCATGTAAAGGAAGCATGGCAATATCATCACAAGAAAAGCAAAAGCCAATGGCCATCATCTCGTCATCTATGCCATATGTGCAAATGGGATTGATTTTAATGGGTCATGCATAGTTACTATTTTGAGATTGTAAAGATGCAATATGGGAGATCTCACTCATAGCATATGACAAGTTTAAATGATTATCAAACATGAAGTTACCAATGAAATTTTTTCACATGATATCCTATGGAGCATAGCATCACAACTAGGCAACTCAACATGCTCATCATCATATTCATCATAAATAGGTAAGTCAAGGCATGAAGAAGTCTCACTAGCATGAAGCATGGGAATAGGTTGGTCAACATCATGGGAGCAATCGATGTCAAGAGAGTCCACTAGTGGGACAAGAGAAGCACCGTCACCTATGTTACCTTTGGAGTGTCGCTCATGTGTTGTAGGTGAGGTGTTGAAGATCCACTCATTGTCATCTTCATCTTGATGGAACCATGTGGGGGGTGTATCATCGTCCACCATGGCCATTGTCGTCTCCATTGGAGGGATGGACTCGTCGAGGATAGGTATGTCGTCTTGTAGGAGACCTAGCACCAAAGAAGAAAACACACTAGGAGTAGAGGTTAAGTCGTTAGAAATCAAAGTGGCCTCACATGCCGTGTCAACTATCTCACTCGCTAAGTGTTGTGGCTCACTCACTCCCTCAAGGATGCTCTCACTCATATGATTAGTGTAGTCACTCAAATGGCGCTCAACCTCACATAGGATGTGTGGCATGCTCTTATGTGTGGGGCTAGTGGTGGTCACACTCATCCTCTCATAGGAAATGCTCTCAATGTCATGTATAGTGGAGTCACTCATGTCACTCATAAGGTGGTGGCTTTCCTCACATGGCACTTGGGCATCCCTTCATATGTGGGTGTCGGAGAGGTGTAGGTGCAAATGTCTCCATGCGCGGTCGCATAGCTTGACTCGGAGTATGAGTCCAATATGGGCACAATCTTCATGTTGTTGAAGAGGTTCGCTCTTGTCGCCGTAGTCGAAGAGGATGGCCCTTGCTCGACATTCTTGTCGCCGTCTTCTTATTGGAGGTCCATATGATGTGGCACCTCGTAGCTCGTCTCCATGACCGAAGGGAATTTCCCATGCTCGGCCATCTTCCTTGAGAGGCTTCCGAAGATGGAAGTGTCGCCCTTGCTTGTAGGTGGTCGCCTTGGACTTGATGAAGTCGATGTAGGCGTACACGTGGGAAGTAGGCGAAGATGTCGTACGTCCAAAGGCGAATATGCCTTGACAGCACTTGGCGAAGATGCCGAAGTTGTTGTTGTAGCCGTAGCGTCGTCTTGGTGGTGGTCGTCTCGCGGTCTTCTCTTTTGCTCATGAAGCTTCGACTTGGCGTGACGTAGGTCTTGTTGGGACTTGTACATTTGTGCTTGTGGAGCATCTTCATGATGCTGATGTCGTTGTCGTGCTTGAGCTCGTAGGCGTTCATCGTCGTCGTGCACATGATGCTTGGAGGTGACTTGCCCTTCATAATGATGTGGATCACGAATGTGATGGTGGTCGCCATGTAGATGTGGACGAGGACGATTTGCACTTGCATCACTTTTGCGCTTCGAAGACTTGTGTCTTGAATTTCGCCGCCTTGAAGATGACGAAGGGGAAGAAGACTTGATCAAGGCTCTAATCTCCTCCATCCTTGCATCTTGCTCCTCTTTATGTGCGGAAAGCTTCTTGTCGATGTAGTCCCTTCTCCTTGCTTCGGAGTGACGAATGTCGATGGAGATGTTCTCGATGCGCTCTCGCAATCTTGATTGTGCGCCTTGCATTTGTCGTTGTAGACCGAAGATGGACGCTTTGGTGATGTAGTTGTTCACGCCGTCGTTGTTGTCTTAGACCGGAGAGGAAATGCCTTGCCTATCCATCACAAGACTCAAGCAAATATGAGTGGGAGAAAGAGAAGAACTTATACCAATGAACCTTGACCGATGTTGATAATGAATCAAGTTCACTCAAATGCGGACAATGAAATAGCACTATTGGTACCAATCCTTGTCGGTTCTCACACCTACACAAGTAAAGCTTATGGAGGAGCTCGGTGAGGATAGTGGCACAAAAATTCAATGCAAAATGTTAGCAAGAGTCAATAATGTTGAAAGAGGTTCACAAATTCGCAAGCAAGACAAGTAGACCAATAGCAATGTGGCACACGGAAACACACACACGGATAGATAAATGGGGTCGTGCAACCAAGGAATGAGCACAAAATGTGGAATCCACGGAAAACGCTCGTGTTGCACAACTCAAGAGAGACGCTAGCATGATTGCTCAATAGGCAGATACGACACTTGTGCACAACCTATAAGATGCAAAATGGATAAACTTTCTATCCCAAGTATGCTATGTATG
>NW_025243069.1:0-2993 GCF_018294505.1 Triticum aestivum
AGCTAGCTAGTCATGTGTTGCATCATGTTTAAATTCTTTTGAAATTGAAATGGGGATTGCCTAAACCCTAGCATTAAAGGACTTCAAATAGGTTCAACCAAAAATATTTGTCAGTGAATCCAAATGGCTTTAGAAAATGTTCATCATTTCTGGAAAAATGCTATAAACCATAACCAGAGGTGCTGCACATTTTTCATGACATATTTGGTCACTGGATTAATTCATTAAGTATTTGAATTGGAGTATTTAATGCCTATAAATATTTTAAATGCTTCAATATTTCTGAAAACAATTGAGGGCTGTTGGAAATAATTCAAATAGTGCCCACAATTTTTGTCAGGATTTTACAAAATGAGTTAGTATTTTTACTAATTCAAAACAGATCAAAATAAATAGAAAACAGAAACAGAATTAGAAAAGAGAGAAAGAGAGGCTTACCTGGCCTTACCAGGTAGCCCACCAGCAACCCAGTCCACCAGAGCCGGCCCAGCCCAACCTAGCGAGGGGCAGGTTTGTCTTCAACCCCTCGCCAGGAGGACAAGTCGTGGCAGAGCGCGCGTCGCCGGTCGCCACCTCCTGCTTCGACGTGTCCCAGCCGCCCCCGACCCTCCAGCGCTCCGTTGGAACGCCCCGTGTCCCCTCTCTCCTCTCCCACACTCGCTGCACCCTCTCTCCCTCCCCTGATTTTCTTTCCGAGCTCACCCGAGAGTCGCCATCGCCGCCGATCGCCATAGCCGCAGCCACGGCCATCCCCTAGCCCAACCACCGTGACCAATAGCTCCGCAAGGACCTGAAGCATCTCCTCGACGAGCCACGCAAGCCGGGTTTCACCGCAACACCGCCATCGATGCCTTCTTCAACCTCGGGACCGCCGTCCATCACCGTCAAATTCGTCGGCTCCGGACCGTCCCCGACCTCGCCGAGCGTCCCGTCGTCATCGCTGTGAGCTCCGCCTTATTCTCCCCTGTTCCCCGTGCCCGTACGCACCCTCTAGCCGCCCTAATCACCGGAGCCGATTGCTCCTCGCCGCCGGCCATGGCGTAGCCGTGGCCACAACCGCGCAAGCTCGCTTCCGAGCACACCACCGCCCTCACCGCACTCGCAGGAGCGCAAAACGCCACCCCACGCGCCTCGCCGTGCTCCCTAGCGCCGTGTTTGACCTCGGCCGAGCTCCGGCGACCACCTAGGTCGTCGCCAGCGACAACTCCGGTCACCCCAGCCTCCGCCACCATCACGGTTGGATGCGGACGAGCGTCCGCATCCCGTAGCTGAGCTTCGCGCGCCAAACGGCGCTCTGTAGGCGAATCCCACAGTGCACCACCGCGCCTGGACCCGCCGGCGACTAAACGCCAGCGACCGCTGACCCGTTGACCGGCGTGGTTTGACCCCACTGCCCGGTTTGACTTCCCCCTCTCTCTCACTGACTTGCGGGCCCCGCCCAACTAATTACTCTAGTTAGCACTAACTAACTAGTTAGGTTAGTAACTATAGTCACTGACTAGTGGGCCCTGCCCAGTTAGTTAGGGCTAACTAACTTAGTTAGTTGACTGGGTCACTGACTAGTGGGCCCCACTGGTCAGGTTTGACCTGGTCGACGCCTGTTGACCGCTGACGTCGTAGTGACGTAGTGCTGACGCAATTAGTTATTTCTGGATTTAATTTAATTCAGGAAATTCCAGAATATATCCAAAACTTCAAAAATTCATATAAATTCAACTGTAACTCAGATTGAAATAATTTATATATGAAAAATGATCAGAAAATGCAATCTATCCACCTGTACCATTTCCATGCATGTTTGAACAACTTAAAGTTGTTGTATAAGACAATTTGAATAAATGGCATTTGAAATGCCTTACATGGAGTTTGAATTTGAACCTAGTGTTCAAACCAGCTCCATTTAACCTACTGCTAGTTGCATTAGCTCAAACCATAGCCTATTGCCATGTCACATTCATGCATCATATTGTTGCATTGCATTGATTGTGTTCTCCCTTGTTTGCCGGTATTTGTTCCCTCTCAGTAGACGACGTACCGACGATGAGTTCGATGACACGGATTAAGAACTATATTATCTTCAGAAGTGCCAGGCAAGCAAAACCCCCTTGTTCATTCCGATATAATCCCACTCTCTCGCTCCTGCTCTATTTTACTGCATTAGGACAACAACGACTCATGTGTTACCTGCTGCGGTAGCTGAACCCCTTTATCCTCTGCATGACCTGTCATTCCACAGTAATTAGATGAAACCCACTAGCATGAGTAGGAGTTGTTTGAGCCATGTTGTGCCTACTCATCCATGCTTGTTTGTCATGCCTGCTACTGCTTAGAGTTGAGTCAGGTCTGATTCATCGGGAATGAATTGGAATGGTTGTGTGAACATGTCCTACTGTGTGTGAGCTAAGTGTGTGAACACGATTTGGTAAAGGTAGCGGTGAGAGGCCATGTAGGAGTTCATGGTGGGTTGTCTCATTGAAGCCATCCTCGGGAACTGAGTTCTGTGTTTGTGATCCATGAAACAGTTACTACCACACATTGGGATCCTTAATTGACTCTCTCGGCTTCTTAACCACCCTTGTCCTCAGTCCGGGAGTTACAAGTAGTTTCTGGTGTTTGTAGCATGCTGGGGGCCGCACGCAACGCTGACCTTAGGGGTGGGTTGTGTTGTGGTAGGCACGTGGCCCGGTGTACCGATTCGCCCGTTTGGTGTCTCGGGAACCCTGCACACATCGTTCGGGGCTGTATGGGAAACCTCGGTCGGACTCCCTGCGGATGGAACCCGAATAGGCGATAAACCTGGACTAGAGACTTGAGTGTTTAGGTAGGCCGTGGCCGACACCCACGTTGGGCTTCCGCTTGAAGGTTGTCGAGTACATGTCGTGTAAACAGCGGTAAGTGGTGAGAGCGTGTGTGAAGAAGTACACCCCTGCAGGGTTAATATGATCTATTCGAATAGCCGTGTCCGCGGTAAAGGACTTCTGGGTTGCCTATAT
>NW_025243070.1:0-2993 GCF_018294505.1 Triticum aestivum
ATATAGGCAACCCAGAAGTCCTTTACCGCGGACACGGCTATTCGAATAGATCATATTAACCCTGCAGGGGTGTACTTCTTCACACACGCTCTCACCACTTACCGCTGTTTACACGACATGTACTCGACAACCTTCAAGCGGAAGCCCAACGTGGGTGTCGGCCACGGCCTACCTAAACACTCAAGTCTCTAGTCCAGGTTTATCGCCTATTCGGGTTCCATCCGCAGGGAGTCCGACCGAGGTTTCCCATACAGCCCCGAACGATGTGTGCAGGGTTCCCGAGACACCAAACGGGCGAATCGGTACACCGGGCCACGTGCCTACCACAACACAACCCACCCCTAAGGTCAGCGTTGCGTGCGGCCCCCAGCATGCTACAAACACCAGAAACTACTTGTAACTCCCGGACTGAGGACAAGGGTGGTTAAGAAGCCGAGAGAGTCAATTAAGGATCCCAATGTGTGGTAGTAACTGTTTCATGGATCACAAACACAGAACTCAGTTCCCGAGGATGGCTTCAATGAGACAACCCACCATGAACTCCTACATGGCCTCTCACCGCTACCTTTACCAAATCGTGTTCACACACTTAGCTCACACACAGTAGGACATGTTCACACAACCATTCCAATTCATTCCCGATGAATCAGACCTGACTCAACTCTAAGCAGTAGCAGGCATGACAAACAAGCATGGATGAGTAGGCACAACATGGCTCAAACAACTCCTACTCATGCTAGTGGGTTTCATCTAATTACTGTGGAATGACAGGTCATGCAGAGGATAAAGGGGTTCAGCTACCGCAGCAGGTAACACATGAGTCGTTGTTGTCCTAATGCAGTAAAATAGAGCAGGAGCGAGAGAGTGGGATTATATCGGAATGAACAAGGGGGTTTTGCTTGCCTGGCACTTCTGAAGATAATATAGTTCTTAATCCGTGTCATCGAACTCATCGTCGGTACGTCGTCTACTGAGAGGGAACAAATACCGGCAAACAAGGGAGAACACAATCAATGCAATGCAACAATATGATGCATGAATGTGACATGGCAATAGGCTATGGTTTGAGCTAATGCAACTAGCAGTAGGTTAAATGGAGCTGGTTTGAACACTAGGTTCAAATTCAAACTCCATGTAAGGCATTTCAAATGCCATTTATTCAAATTGTCTTATACAACAACTTTAAGTTGTTCAAACATGCATGGAAATGGTACAGGTGGATAGATTGCATTTTCTGATCATTTTTCATATATAAATTATTTCAATCTGAGTTACAGTTGAATTTATATGAATTTTTGAAGTTTTGGATATATTCTGGAATTTCCTGAATTAAATTAAATCCAGAAATAACTAATTGCGTCAGCACTACGTCACTACGACGTCAGCGGTCAACAGGCGTCGACCAGGTCAAACCTGACCAGTGGGGCCCACTAGTCAGTGACCCAGTCAACTAACTAAGTTAGTTAGCCCTAACTAACTGGGCAGGGCCCACTAGTCAGTGACTATAGTTACTAACCTAACTAGTTAGTTAGTGCTAACTAGAGTAATTAGTTGGGCGGGGCCCGCAAGTCAGTGAGAGAGAGGGGGAAGTCAAACCGGGCAGTGGGGTCAAACCACGCCGGTCAACGGGTCAGCGGTCGCTGGCGTTTAGTCGCCGGCGGGTCCAGGCGCGGTGGTGCACTGTGGGATTCGCCTACAGAGCGCCGTTTGGCGCGCGAAGCTCAGCTACGGGATGCGGACGCTCGTCCGCATCCAACCGTGATGGTGGCGGAGGCTGGGGTGACCGGAGTTGTCGCTGGCGACGACCTAGGTGGTCGCCGGAGCTCGGCCGAGGTCAAACACGGCGCTAGGGAGCACGGCGAGGCGCGTGGGGTGGCGTTTTGCGCTCCTGCGAGTGCGGTGAGGGCGGTGGTGTGCTCGGAAGCGAGCTTGCGCGGTTGTGGCCACGGCTACGCCATGGCCGGCGGCAAGGAGCAATCGGCTCCGGTGATTAGGGCGGCTAGAGGGTGCGTACGGGCACGGGGAACAGGGGAGAATAAGGCGGAGCTCACAGCGATGACGACGGGACGCTCGGCGAGGTCGGGGACGGTCCGGAGCCGACGAATTTGACGGTGATGGCCGGCGGTCCCGAGGTTGAAGAAGGCATCGATGGCGGTGTTGCGGTGAAACCCGGCTTGCGTGGCTCGTCGAGGAGATGCTTCAGGTCCTTGCGGAGCTATTGGTCACGGTGGTTGGGCTAGGGGATGGCCGTGGCTGCGGCTATGGCGATCGGCGGCGATGGCGACTCTCGGGTGAGCTCGGAAAGAAAATCAGGGGAGGGAGAGAGGGTGCAGCGAGTGTGGGAGAGGAGAGAGGGGACACGGGGCGTTCCAACGGAGCGCTGGAGGGTCGGGGGCGGCTGGGACACGTCGAAGCAGGAGGTGGCGACCGGCGACGCGCGCTCTGCCACGACTTGTCCTCCTGGCGAGGGGTTGAAGACAAACCTGCCCCTCGCTAGGTTGGGCTGGGCCGGCTCTGGTGGACTGGGTTGCTGGTGGGCTACCTGGTAAGGCCAGGTAAGCCTCTCTTTCTCTCTTTTCTAATTCTGTTTCTGTTTTCTATTTATTTTGATCTGTTTTGAATTAGTAAAAATACTAACTCATTTTGTAAAATCCTGACAAAAATTGTGGGCACTATTTGAATTATTTCCAACAGCCCTCAATTGTTTTCAGAAATATTGAAGCATTTAAAATATTTATAGGCATTAAATACTCCAATTCAAATACTTAATGAATTAATCCAGTGACCAAATATGTCATGAAAAATGTGCAGCACCTCTGGTTATGGTTTATAGCATTTTTCCAGAAATGATGAACATTTTCTAAAGCCATTTGGATTCACTGACAAATATTTTTGGTTGAACCTATTTGAAGTCCTTTAATGCTAGGGTTTAGGCAATCCCCATTTCAATTTCAAAAGAATTTAAACATGATGCAACACATGACTAGCTAGCT
>NW_025243071.1:0-2993 GCF_018294505.1 Triticum aestivum
GATTTGAGCAGATATGAGTATATCTACTTAATGAAGCACAAGTCTGAAACATTTGAAAAGTTCAAAGAATTTCAGAGTGAAGTGGAGAATCATCGTAACAAGAAAATAAAGTTTCTACGATCTGATCATGGAGATGAATATTTGAGTTACAAGTTTGGTCTTCAATTAAAACAATGTGGAATAGTTTCACAAACTCATGCCACCTGGAACACTACAACATTATGGTGTGTCCGAATGTCGTAACCGCACTTTATTGGATATGGTGCGATCTATGATGTATCTTATTGATTAACCACAATCGTTTTGGGGTTATGCATTAAAGACAGCTACATTCACTTTAAATAGGGCACCATCAAAATCCGTTGAGACGACGCCTTATGAACTGTGGTTTGGCAAGAAACCAAAGTTGTTGTTTCTTAAAAGTTTGGGGCTGCGATGCTTATGTGAAAAAGTTTCAACTTGATAAGCTCAAACCTAAATCGGAGAAGTGCGTCTTCATAGAATACCCAAAGGAAACTGTTGGGTACACCTTCTATCACAGATCCGAAGGCAAAAACATTCGTTGCTAAGAATGGATCCTTTCTAGAGAAGGAGTTTCTCTCGAAAGAAGTGAGTGGGAGGAAAGTAGAGCTTGATAAGGTAATTTGTACCTTCTCCCAAATTGGAAAGTTGTTCATTACAGAAATCAGTTCCAGTGATTGCTACACCGATTAGCGAGGAAGCTAATGATGATGATCATGAAACTTCAAATCAAGTTACTACAGAACCTCGTAGGTATTCTAGAGTACGGTCCGCGCTAGTGTGGTACGGTAAATCCTATTCTGGAAGTCATGTTACTAGGCCATGATAAACCTACGAACTATGAGGAAGCGATGATGAGCCCAGATTCCGCGAAATGGTTTGAACCATGAAATCTGAGATGGAATCCATATATGAGAACAAAGTGTGGACTTTGATTGACTTGCCCGATGATCGGCAAGCCATAGAAAATAAATGGATCTTCAAGAGGAAGACGGACGTTGATAGTAGTGTTACTATCTACAAAGCTAGATTTGTCGAAAAAGGTTTTTGGCAAAGTTCAAGATGTTGACTACGATGAGTTTTTTCTCACTCGTATCGATGCTTAAAGTCTGTCTGAATCATGTTAGCAATTGCCACATTTTATGAAATCTGGCAAATGGATGTCAAAACTGCATTCCTTAATGGTTTTCTTAAAGAAGAGTTGTATATGATGCAACCAGAAGGTTTTGTCAATCCTAAAGGTGCTAACAAAATGTGCAAGCTCCAGCGATCCATCTATGGACTGGTGCAAGCATCTCAGAGTTGGAATATACGATTTGATAAGTTGATCAAAGCATATAGTTTTACATAGACTTGCGGTGAAGCTTGTATTTACAATAAAGTGAGTGGGAGCACTACCGCCTTTCTGATAAATATATGTGAGTAACATATTGTTGATCAGAAATGATGTAGAATTTTTCTGGAAAGCATAAAGGAGTATTTGAAAAGAGTTTTTTAAAAGCAAGACCTCAGTAATGCTACTTACATATTGAGCATCAAGATCTATTGAGATAGATCAAGACTTTTGATAAGTTTTTCAATAAGTACATACCTTGTCAAGATTTTGAAATAGTTCAAAATGGAACAGTCATAGAAAGAGTTCTTGCCTGTGTTGCAAAGGTGTGAAATTGAGTAAGAATCAAATCCTGACCATGGCAGAAAATAGAAAAGAGAATGAAAGTCATTCCCTATACCTCAGTCATAGGTTCTATAAAGTATGCTATGCTATGTACCAGACCTATTGTATACCTTGCTCTGAATTTGGCAACGGAGTACAATAGTGATCTAGGAGTAGATCACTGGACATTGGTCAAGAATATCCTTAGTGAGGACTAAGGAAATATTTCTCTATTATGGAGGTGATAAAAGAGTCCGTCGTAAAGAGTTACATCGGTGCAAGCTTTTACACCGATCCAGATGACTCTAAGTCTCAATCTGGATACATACTGAAAGTGGGAGCAATTAACTAGAGTAGCTCCGTGCAGAGCATTGTAGACATAGAATATTTGCAAAACACATACGGCTCTTAATGTGACAGACCCGTTGACTAAGCTTCTCTCACGAGAAAAACATGATCACACATTAGTACTCTTTGGGTGTTAATCGCATAGCGATGTGAACTAGATTATTGACTCTAGTAAACCTTTTGGGTGTTGGTCACATGAAGATGTGAACTATGGGTGTTAATAATATACAGATATGAATATTGGTGTTAAATCACATGGCGATGTGAACTAGATTATTGACTCTAGTGCAAGTGGGAGACTGAAGGAAATATGTCCTAGAGGCAATATTAAGTTATTATTTATTTCCTTATATCATGATAAATGTTTATTATTCATGCTAGAATTGTATTAACCGGAAACATGATACATGTGTGAATACATAGACAAACATATTGTCACTAGTATGCCTCTACTAGACTAGCTCATTAATCAAAGATGGTTATGTTTCCTAACCATATACATGAGTTGTCATTTGATTAACGGGATCACATCATTAGCAGAATGATGTGATTGACATGACCCATTCCGTTAGCTTAGCACTTGATCGTTTAGTATGTTGCTATTGCTTTCTTCATGACTTATACATGTTCCTACAACTATGAGATTATGCAACTCCCGTTTACCGGAGGAACACTTTGTGTGCTACCAAACGTCACAACGTAACTGGGTGATTATAAAGGAGCTCTACAGGTGTCTCCAAAGGTACATGTTGGGTTGGCGTATTTCGAGATTAGTTTTTGTCACTCCAATTGTCGGAGAGGTATCTCTGGGCCCTCTCGGTAATGCATATCACTATAAGCCTTGCAAGCAATGTAGCTAATGAGTTAGTTACGGAATGATGCATTACGTAACGAGTAAAGAGACTTGCCGGTAACGAGATTGAACTAGGTATTAGATACCGACGATCGAATCTCGGGCAAGTAACAT
>NW_025243072.1:0-2993 GCF_018294505.1 Triticum aestivum
TTTCAATCGTCGTATTATAGGAGCATACCACATCACCTTGGCAGGAATCTTCTTCCTGGGGCGCCGGCCCTCGACATCACCAGGGTCATCGCGGCTGATCTTATAGTGCAATGCACCACATACCGGGCAAGCGTTCAAATCCTCGTACTCACCGCGGTAGAGGATGCAATCATTAGGGCATGCATGTATCTTCTGCACCTCTAACCCTAGAGGGCAGACAGCCTTCTTTGCTTTGTACGTACTCTCAGGCAATTTGTTGTCCTTTGGAAGCATATCCTTTATCATTACCAGCAACTTTCCAAATCCCTTGTCAGATACACCATTCTCTGCCTTCCATTGCAGCAATTCCAGTGTGGTGCCCAGGTTTTTCTTGTCACCTACGCAATTCGGGTACAACAATTTTTTGTGATCCTCTAACATGTGTTGCAACTTCTTCTTCTCCAAATCACTTGCGCAGTTTCTCTTTGCATCGGCAATGGCCCGACCTAGATCATCAACGGGCTCATCTAATGCCTCTTCTTCAGCTTCTTCCCACATTAACGGCTCAGCTTCTTCCCCCATTGTTGTATCATCGTATTTAGGGAACCCATGGCCAGGATAGCTGTCGTCGTCCTCTTCTTCTTCATTGTCTTCCATCATAACCCCTCTTTCTCCGTGCTTGGTCCAAACAATATAATGGGGCATGAAACCGGACTTAAACAGGTGGATGTGAATGGTTCTTGACGTAGAGTAATTGTTACCATTCTTACAGCGAGCACATGGACAAGGCATAAAACCATCCGCCCGCTTGTTTGCCTCAGCCGCAAGCAGAAAAGTATGCACGCCCTCAACAAACTGGGGAGAGCATCGGTCATCGTACATCCATTGCCGGCTCATCTTCATTACACAACACCGAATAGACCAAATAAATACAAGTTCATACATAAAGTTCATACAACACTTAAATGCAACAAACAAATAACTCTCTAGCTAAAGCATTTAAATGCAACAACAAATACGATCAAGATTGCAACTAAGGTAACAATGGATCCAACAACATAATGATACCAAGCCTCACTATCGATGGCATATTTTCTAATCTTTCTAATCTTCAAGCGCATTTTCTCCATCTTGATCTTGTGATCATGAACGACATCGGCAACATGCAACTCCAATTCCATCTTCTCCCCCTCAATTCTTTTCAACTTTTCTTTCAAGTACTCATTTTCTCTTTCAACTAAATTTAACCTCTCGGCAATAGGGTCGGTTGGAATTTCCGGTTCACATACCTCCTAGAAAAAATTTCTATGTCAACTTGATGGGCATAATTTGTCATAAACACAAAATGCAACTAGTTTTAAAAGGGAATATACATACCACATCCGAATCATAACAAGGACTAGGGCCGACGGGGACGGATATCAAAACCATGGCACTATATGTATAACAAACAACGTACGGGTAAGATAATTATACGAGTAACTATATATCCAAATCACACAAACATCAATTTTTATATAAAATTTCATGAACAAGAGGCTCACCACAAGGTGGTGCCGGGGACGGGACGGTGCGGGCGATCGACGGTGGCTACGCTGGAGATTTAGAAGGCACTAAGTAAACCACACCTACATATGCAAACTAAGTGTTATTTTTGACCTCAAATTGCATATAAATCAAATACTAGCACATATATATATATATATATATATATATATTCTCCCAAATTACTAAACTCACAAATTAATCACTATATAAAGCATTGCAAGAGCAAATCTAGCAATGAGAGATGAAAGGACAAAGTTGCTAACCTTTGTGATCATTTGAATGGATGGGGGCCTTCAAATCTTGACAAATTTTGGGCAAAATGTGTGATTAGCTCGAGAGGAAGAGGGGAAGAACAAAGAGGAGAGGGGAAAGGGGAAGAACAGAGCGAGCGCGGGTGGACGAAGGATTTATGTAGGATGACCTTTAGTACCGGTTAGTGCCAAGAACCGGTACTAAAGGGGCTGGAGGGTCCCCATTCTGACAACATCCTGCCACCACTCTCATTAGTACCGGTTCGTGGCACGAACCGGTGCTAAAGGTTCGCCACGAACCGGTACTAATGAAAGTGGCCCGGCTAGCCGTTGGAACCGGCACTAACGTATACATTAGTGCCGGATCAAATACAAACCGGCACTAATGTGCTTCACGTTTGACCCTTTTTCTACTAGTGCATGTTCCATCCACATCAAAAAATCTTATCTACGCTCATAAACTTTCTCATGACAATCTCACTTACATTGAGTTTTGGCCTGAATTTATCTCTGTTAAGGATCAGGTAACCGGGAAGGTGCTGCTCCACGCCCAGAGTAGAGGTGGTCTCTATCTCTACCGCGCAAACCGTCGTTCCATGGGCGGCAAGCACTTTCTGCAAACAAACCATCTTCATCTCGGTGGCATAGGCGTTTAGGGCATCCCTCGTATGTGGTGGTCGACAAAGTTCTCAAAGACAACGGTCTTCCTTTCTCCAATAAAAAGCATGAGTCAGTTTGTGATGCCCGTCAAAAGGCAAAGAGTCATCAGCTCCCTTATCCTAGGTCAACTAGTGTTTCTAGTGCTCCTTTAGAACTCATTTTTTCCGATGTATGGGGTCCTGCCACACCTTCAGTGGGTAGAAATAAATACTATGTAAGCTTTGTTGACGATTTTAGTAAGTTTTCATGGATATACTTGCTCAAAAATAAATCTGATGTCTTTCAGAAATTTCATGATTTTATGCATCATGTAGAACGTCTCTTTGATAAAAAGATCCTTGCCATGCAAACTGACTGGGGAGGTGAATACCTCAAGTTAGATTCTTTCTTTAATCGAATTGGTATCTCCCATCATGTATCATGTCCCTATGCTCACCAGCAGAATGGTTCAGCTGAACGCAAACATCGTCATATAGTTGAAGTTGGCTTATCACTTCTAGCTCATGCATCCATGCCACTTAAATTTTGGGACGAAGCTTTTCTTACTGTCGTCTA
>NW_025243073.1:0-2992 GCF_018294505.1 Triticum aestivum
TGAAAGCTACGATACTACTTTCAAGAGTGTTCGATTATGGTGGCCTCCGAAAGTACCATTAAACGATATAATAAATAACCGCGATGCCACGGGTCAGATCGCTAAGTGGGCCATCGAGCTCCTTCCATTCGACATAATATACAAGCCTCGGCGGGCTATCAAGTCGAAAGTATTAGCTGACTTCGTCGCCGAATGGACGGAAGCCCAACTCCCTAAAGAGTACGGCGCGTACTCTAACTGGATCATGCACTTCGACGGCTCTAAAATGCTGGCCGGATTGGGAGCAGGTGTAGTCCTGACGGCTCCCACCGGAGACACGGTCCAATACGTCCTCCAAATATTATACACAGACTCCAACAATGCAACCGAATATGAGGCTATGTTGCAAGGTCTTCGGATGGCAGTCTCTATGGGCATTCAACGCCTAGAGGTGCGCGGGGATCCAGACCTTGCAATATCCCAAATAAACGGAGACTTTGATGCCAAGGGTCCGAAAATGGCGGCCTACCGTAATACCGTCCTTAAAATGTCAACTCGGTTCGAGGGGCTCGAATTCCACCATGTGGCTCGAGAAAACAATCAAGCAGCAGATGTCCTTGCCCGCATCGGTGCTAAACGCGACCCTGTCCCACCTAACATATTCCTAGAAAGGCTGTTCAAGCCATCCGTGGTATGGGAAGGGGAGTCCGGCAATACCAGCACGGATCCGAATACATTCCCAGATTCCGAACTATCAAACATAATCGGAGGCTCTACCACTAAAATAACATCGTCAGCCCACGAAATAATGGCTGTCATCGCCCCGTGGACCGAGCCTTTCATGGCCTACCTAAATAGGCAGGAGCTCCCTGAAGACCAAAATGAAGCAAGCTGCATCATCCGGTGTTCTAAAGCTTACAAAGTCCATGAAGGGGAACTCTATTAGAAAAGTGCGACCGGAGTGCTCCAAAGTTGCATCTCCGAAAAGGAAGGGCGGAAGCTCTTGGCTGAAATCCATGCCGGACTGGGCGGGCACCACGCCGCGGCTCAAGCACTAGTCAGCAAAGCCTTCCGTACAAGTTTCTATTGGCCGACGGCCCGAGCAGACGCATAGGACCTTGTCCAACACTGCGTCGGTTGCAAGCTTTTTGCCAATCAGAGTCATATGCCCCCCACCGCTCTCCAAACAATCCCCATAACTTGGCCCTTCGCGGTCTGGGGGCTGGATATGGTTGGACCCGTTAAAGGGGGAAGCCACAAGAAAAAATATTTATTGGTCAAGGTAGACAAGTTCACCAAATGGATAGAAGCCAAACCAGTGAAAACGGCCGAATCCGGACTAGTAATGGACTTCATATCCGGGGTCGTACACCGATACGGTGTCCCCCACAGCATCATCACCGATAATGGCTCAAATTTCACAGCCGATGAAGTGAAAGCTTGGTGCAGCAAAATGGGCATTAAGCTCGACTATGCTTCTGTCTACCATCCTCAAACAAATGGCCAGGTCGAACGGGCAAACGGTCTCATCATGAGCAGCATCAAATCCAGACTAGTGCGATCCTTGAAAGAGTTGGATACTCTTTGGGTCGAGGAGTTCGACTCCATGCTCTGGGGGCTACGGACCACGCCGAATCGCACCACCGGATACACACCATTTTTTATGGTGTACGGTGCGGAAGCAGTACTACCTTGCGACACAATACATGATTCACCACGCGTATGCATGTACGAAGAGAAGGAAGCCTAGTTAGATCGGCAGGATAACTTGGATGCCCTGGAGGAGGAGCGCGATGTCGCTAAGGCCCGTTCTGCATTCTATCAGCAACAGGCTCGACGATACCAAAGCAGAGAAGTGCGGGCCAAAACTTATAATATTGGCGAGCTCGTCCTACGCTTACTGGAGAAGTAGAAGGACAAGCTCAAACCCAAGTGGGAAGGTCCCTTCATCATTGACAAAGTTCTCACCGGAGGAGCGTACCGCTTACGTAATGCGTCCGATAACAGACTCGAGCTGAACCCATGGAACGCGGCCAGACTCCGGAGATTCTACGCCTAGTGCTGAACTCAGTGTTTGTCTCCTTACCTCCCCCTTTTTTTTAATTTTGCCCCCCCCCCCTGTCAGTGTCAAAACCGGCAGATCTCGAGTAGGGGGTCCTGATCTGTGCGTCTTAGGCTGATGGTAACAGGAAGCGTGGGACACAATTTTTACCCAGGTTCGGGCCCTCTCGATGGAGGTGAAACCCTACTTCCTAATTGATTAATATTGAAGATATGTGGAATACAAGAGTAGATCTACCACGAGATCGTAGAGGCTAAACCCTAAGAGCTAGCCTATGATGGTATGATTGTAATTGTGATCGGCTATCACGACCGGTTTTTCAATAAAATAATTATTGAGAAAATCGATCTTTAAATCCCAGTATAGGAAAAGTCATCCTCACTGGTAGACAAATACTTGATGAACAGAGGACCAGTAGCATTAAATATATTACAGGGTTGAGCTGAGGTTGCTCAACAATTTATTACAAACTCGCCAATATCTTACATAAGGGCGGTTATGACACAGGGTTGTGGTGGCATGCTACTAGCTCAAGATAAAAAGTGGTTGTGGATAACTTGACTCCTAACTGGCAACTCATCGAGCGTCGAGGTGAGGCTCGATGAATTTATTCTAGGGTTGCGGAAGCGGATAATACAGTGACCAAACAGGATCGCACAGGACTGACTGGGACTCCTCTAGGCGTCGGACTCGCTATCAAACTCTTCATCCATGAGATCGCCTTCATCAACATCTGGCCAAATCCACAAGCCAGGTGAGTACTTTGAAAGTACTCGCAAGACAGTTCAGACAAAAGATATAATCAATGAATGCATGAATGCGTCATGAATATGAATAATGATGCTCATTTCAACAATAAGATTATTGCATGACTTGATAAATAAAATAAATAACTGGAAACCGATCGGGTGTCTGGAGCGACGCCTTGAAAGGTAAAGAAATAAAATTCAT
>NW_025243074.1:0-2992 GCF_018294505.1 Triticum aestivum
ACAACATGGTAAATGCACAAGCATAAACATGGCATGATGCACAACAAGTATGATGCATGTCCGATTTAATGAGGCATGGCAAAGTGCAACAAACAATACTACAAGTTAAGTGGAGCTCAATATGCAACGAGTTGCATATTGACAAAACACCACATGCAATTATTTAGTTTGATCTTGTTATAAGCTACTCAACAATATTAAATGTTGTTAAACATGGCAAGAGGTGAAGCATAATTAAGTTACCTATCTAGGCAAGTTTAAATGAGGCCGGAACAACAAACAACAATTCCGGAAAATCCTCATGTGAAATTTATGAATTTGGTACTGTTCTGCCCTAAAACATATTTTAATGTTGTTAAACAATAAAACAAAGTGCACCATGTTAATCTAGGCATTTTTCCACCCCATTTACATATAAAGTTTATTAAAATTGGAGCTACGGTTATTTAGTTATCAAATAAATCATTCTAACATGGCATTTGAGCAAATTTAAACAAACAACATTTTAAACATTTTAAACATGGATGAAAGTGGCATATTATGAAATTAGACAAAATTCTAAGCACTTTTCATATATAAAACATTTTAATCCGATGCATGGTTGTTGAGTTATTAAATGCATGAACATGAGGGTCTTTTCTGTAAAACTGTAAATCCTGGGATAATTAGCAAATTCGCAGACAGGTAAAAAAACATCCAGGGCTGAAACTTGCTGGCCCAACAGGAACAGGGGAACTGGAGGGGCGGCTCACCCATGGGCCTTGGCCCGGTCGGTGGAGAGGCTGAGGCGGGGCGCTGGGCCTTCAGGCTGCTAGGCCACGCGGCGACGATGCGACCCAGGCGCGGTCAACGCGCGCAGTTGGACGAAGCGGGCGAGGAGGCAGGGGCTCCCTGGTTCGAAGCAGAGGCGAGGCGCTGGCCTCGAACGACGATGGCGGCAGCAGGAACACCGGCCGGCGAGGGTGCGGTTTGGGGGAGGTGGAGAGGAAGGTCGGCGAGAGGCTGCTGCTAGGCCTTGAGGTCACGTGCTGGGCGGCTGGTCGAGCAGAGGAGGGGTCAATGCGTGTAGTGCGCCTCCTCGTTCAATGCAGGGGAAGCAGGGCGACGGCGAGCGAGGAACCGGGCGGAGGCATCCTGATCCGGCGGCGGGGAGCTCCTAGCAGTTGACGAAGATGGGGATGGCGGAGACCGGCCAATCTGGTCGAGGGGAAGGTGGATCCCAGCGAGGTTCATCGAATTCGGCTGGTTCCAGGCAGCGGCGGCGTGCTTGTTCATGAGCAGAAGAGAGATAGAGACGCATTCAACTTGGTGGCCTTGGTGTGTGCGACCTGCACCACACCAGCCTTGCTTTACATGCTCTTGGGCATGGCTTCGGCGCACAAACCCAGGCTTCCCTCAGAGTCATCTACCGCTACCTCGCAATTTTGAGGTAGTTGTGATCGTGAATCCTTTCGGCGTTCTGGGAACCATGGTACCCAGACTTTCCTGCATGCGGTCCATGGCGTGGCTTCCACTACATCCTCGTATCGCCCATCTGCAAGACCGCCAAGAAAAGACCCTCGTGAGGGGCTAGGCCTCGCGAGGCGGACGGCACCAAGATCTCTCGAGGGAGCGGCCTCCCCAGGCGGTCTCCCAAGGAGCAGTGATTTCTATGCAAGCACCCAGCCTCATGGGGCTGCGATGACGTGAGCCATGACGACCAAGGCCAGGCGGGCGCCAGCGGGCGCAGAGGAGGCAGTTTCCTCTTTGTGGTAAGGAGGCAAGGACAGGCGTGGGTACCCAAGGAATCTCCCAAAGGTTTCCATTCCAGTGCACCAAGACCAAGACCACGAGCTCAAAAGGACGGATGTCATCACCGAGCCCATAGCTGCATCATGAACAGAAGCTTTGCAGGCGAAGACCACCTTTCATCTACTACTTGTCCCCTTTCAAATTGGCATTGTGGGATCCCTTCCCGCCTAAGTTTTGGGGGAAGAGGACCAAGGCCACTATAAATATAGGTTAGTCACCACCGTAGAGAGGGATCTGATCCTTTCCACACTCACCTTCATAGCCCTCGTAATAGAGGCGAGGGTCCCGATCTTTCGATGAGATGATAACTATCGATTTGGTGGAGACGACTTTGACGATCCGACTACAAACGTGCACGACGTTGCGCCTTAGCAATCGCTAAACCAATCTCCTGAGGTTACTGACGATGCCGGAAGCACGGTCAGCCTGACCACGAAGGTCTATTCCTGCAAGCAATCGAAGAACGAGCAAGAATATGATAAAGCAATCTGAATATTGCAAATATATATGAGGTATTGATAATGGTGGGGATCCGTAAGCGGTCTTGGTCTGGTCGTTGGACACAAACGAAGTACACAAAGTTGCAATGGCTAACTTTTAACTAAACAAATCCCCAGGAAAAGCTACTAGATGGATCTACTTATATAGGAGCAAGGGGTGGCGGCCAAGGAGGTGGGAGGACGTCCCAAGGCAGCCTAAAACTAAATCTAGGTCGTACAAGGCCAATGGGCCCAAGTGGAGGTGATGTAACACCTTTGGACTTGTAGTTTGACTCGGATTCTGCTGCAGCATAAGATTATTTGGTCCACAACTCAACGCTCCGGACGAATTTGAAGGTGATTCCAATTGGGTTGGAAAGTGCACCAAATCTAGTTTCCAACAAAAAAAGAATCACCCAATTCGGAGTCCGTATGAAAAACTTGTGTGCGTTTTGAGTCAGGTATGTCTGTGCAGTCCGAATCTGAATCCAGAACGTGAGAGACTTGGACTCTATCTTCTCTTGGGCCAAAAGTGACGTGAGAGAACTTTTTGGACAGCAAATAAACATCTCTTTCTTCCTTATCTTCATATGTGGATTGTACAAATGTCCCATACACTTGCAATTAGACAAAACACAAAAGTGTGTGAAGTATTTTTGTTCTGGATAACATAAATAGATTATTGAATAGTTTGCACTAGAAATCACCTGACAAATATGCAT
>NW_025243075.1:0-2992 GCF_018294505.1 Triticum aestivum
ACAACATGGTAAATGCACAAGCATAAACATGGCATGATGCACAACAAGTATGATGCATGTCCGATTTAATGAGGCATGGCAAAGTGCAACAAACAATACTACAAGTTAAGTGGAGCTCAATATGCAACGAGTTGCATATTGACAAAACACCACATGCAATTATTTAGTTTGATCTTGTTATAAGCTACTCAACAATATTAAATGTTGTTAAACATGGCAAGAGGTGAAGCATAATTAAGTTACCTATCTAGGCAAGTTTAAATGAGGCCGGAACAACAAACAACAATTCCGGAAAATCCTCATGTGAAATTTATGAATTTGGTACTGTTCTGCCCTAAAACATATTTTAATGTTGTTAAACAATAAAACAAAGTGCACCATGTTAATCTAGGCATTTTTCCACCCCATTTACATATAAAGTTTATTAAAATTGGAGCTACGGTTATTTAGTTATCAAATAAATCATTCTAACATGGCATTTGAGCAAATTTAAACAAACAACATTTTAAACATTTTAAACATGGATGAAAGTGGCATATTATGAAATTAGACAAAATTCTAAGCACTTTTCATATATAAAACATTTTAATCCGATGCATGGTTGTTGAGTTATTAAATGCATGAACATGAGGGTCTTTTCTGTAAAACTGTAAATCCTGGGATAATTAGCAAATTCGCAGACAGGTAAAAAAACATCCAGGGCTGAAACTTGCTGGCCCAACAGGAACAGGGGAACTGGAGGGGCGGCTCACCCATGGGCCTTGGCCCGGTCGGTGGAGAGGCTGAGGCGGGGCGCTGGGCCTTCAGGCTGCTAGGCCACGCGGCGACGATGCGACCCAGGCGCGGTCAACGCGCGCAGTTGGACGAAGCGGGCGAGGAGGCAGGGGCTCCCTGGTTCGAAGCAGAGGCGAGGCGCTGGCCTCGAACGACGATGGCGGCAGCAGGAACACCGGCCGGCGAGGGTGCGGTTTGGGGGAGGTGGAGAGGAAGGTCGGCGAGAGGCTGCTGCTAGGCCTTGAGGTCACGTGCTGGGCGGCTGGTCGAGCAGAGGAGGGGTCAATGCGTGTAGTGCGCCTCCTCGTTCAATGCAGGGGAAGCAGGGCGACGGCGAGCGAGGAACCGGGCGGAGGCATCCTGATCCGGCGGCCGGGAGCTCCTAGCAGTTGACGAAGATGGGGATGGCGGAGACCGGCCAATCTGGTCGAGGGGAAGGTGGATCCCAGCGAGGTTCATCGAATTCGGCTGGTTCCAGGCAGCGGCGGCGTGCTTGTTCATGAGAAGAAGAGAGATAGAGACGCATTCAACTTGGTGGCCTTGGTGTGTGCGACCTGCACCACACCAGCCTTGCTTTACATGCTCTTGGGCATGGCTTCGGCGCACAAACCCAGGCTTCCCTCGGAGTCATCTACCGCTACCTCGCAATTTTGAGGTAGTTGTGATCGTGAATCCTTTCGGCGTTCTGGGAACCATGGTACCCAGACTTTCCTGCATGCGGTCCATGGCGTGGCTTCCACTACATCCTCGTATCGCCCATCTGCAAGACCGCCAAGAAAAGACCCTCGTGAGGGGCTAGGCCTCGCGAGGCGGACGGCACCAAGATCTCTCGAGGGAGCGGCCTCCCCAGGCGGTCTCCCAAGGAGCAGTGATTTCTATGCAAGCACCCAGCCTCATGGGGCTGCGATGACGTGAGCCATGACGACCAAGGCCAGGCGGGCGCCAGCGGGCGCAGAGGAGGCAGTTTCCTCTTTGTGGTAAGGAGGCAAGGACAGGCGTGGGTACCCAAGGAATCTCCCAAAGGTTTCCATTCCAGTGCACCAAGACCAAGACCACGAGCTCAAAAGGACGGATGTCATCACCGAGCCCATAGCTGCATCATGAACAGAAGCTTTGCAGGCGAAGACCACCTTTCATCTACTACTTGTCCCCTTTCAAATTGGCATTGTGGGATCCCTTCCCGCCTAAGTTTTGGGGGAAGAGGACCAAGGCCACTATAAATATAGGTTAGTCACCACCGTAGAGAGGGATCTGATCCTTTCCACACTCACCTTCATAGCCCTCGTAATAGAGGCGAGGGTCCCGATCTTTCGATGAGATGATAACTATCGATTTGGTGGAGACGACTTTGACGATCCGACTACAAACGTGCACGACGTTGCGCCTTAGCAATCGCTAAACCAATCTCCTGAGGTTACTGACGATGCCGGAAGCACGGTCAGCCTGACCACGAAGGTCTATTCCTGCAAGCAATCGAAGAACGAGCAAGAATATGATAAAGCAATCTGAATATTGCAAATATATATGAGGTATTGATAATGGTGGGGATCCGTAAGCGGTCTTGGTCTGGTCGTTGGACACAAACGAAGTACACAAAGTTGCAATGGCTAACTTTTAACTAAACAAATCCCCAGGAAAAGCTACTAGATGGATCTACTTATATAGGAGCAAGGGGTGGCGGCCAAGGAGGTGGGAGGACGTCCCAAGGCAGCCTAAAACTAAATCTAGGTCGTACAAGGCCAATGGGCCCAAGTGGAGGTGATGTAACACCTTTGGACTTGTAGTTTGACTCGGATTCTGCTGCAGCATAAGATTATTTGGTCCACAACTCAACGCTCCGGACGAATTTGAAGGTGATTCCAATTGGGTTGGAAAGTGCACCAAATCTAGTTTCCAACAAAAAAAGAATCACCCAATTCGGAGTCCGTATGAAAAACTTGTGTGCGTTTTGAGTCAGGTATGTCTGTGCAGTCCGAATCTGAATCCAGAACGTGAGAGACTTGGACTCTATCTTCTCTTGGGCCAAAAGTGACGTGAGAGAACTTTTTGGACAGCAAATAAACATCTCTTTCTTCCTTATCTTCATATGTGGATTGTACAAATGTCCCATACACTTGCAATTAGACAAAACACAAAAGTGTGTGAAGTATTTTTGTTCTGGATAACATAAATAGATTATTGAATAGTTTGCACTAGAAATCACCTGACAAATATGCAT
>NW_025243076.1:0-2992 GCF_018294505.1 Triticum aestivum
GATTTTGGCTTTAGGTTTAGGTCATTTGTGGAAGTGGGAAAGTAGCTGAGGGTTTTGGAGCATATCACTAAGCACATGAAGCAAGAGGCTCATTAAGCAACACCTCATCCCTCCTTGATAGTATTGGCTTTTCCTATAGACTCAATGTGATCTTGGACCACTAAAATATATAAAATGAAGAGTCTTGAGCTTGAAGCTTGAGCCAATCCTTTGTCCTTAGCATCTTGAAGGAGTTCCCATATCCTTTAGTCCATGCCACTCCATTTTTGAACTTATCTGAAATATACTAGATAAAAGTGTTAGTCCAACAAGAGATATGTTGACATTAATTACCAAAACCACCTAGGGAGCACTTGTGCTTTCAATCTCCCACTTTTTGGTAATTGATGACAACATACATCAAAGCTTTAGATAAAGATATAAAGAATAGCAAGTAAAGCTTTGGAAAGACATGTAACAAACATAGGCTCCCCCTACATGTATGCAATCATGTGAATATGGAATAGAGAGACATGTGAGAGCATAGCCATGATAGAGCAGGCAATGTGTTACATGTATCTTGGCCATATGCATCAGAGCAAAGAGTATTAAGGAAAATACCTTCATGCTCATGAGTCCTTGCAAACAATATGTACATCAGCAAGAATTCCTCATACACATGATTGTGATGCATATACTTACCTTGTAGTCTTGAGTTGGCTTAGGATGGAATGAACCTGCGTAAACAAGGTTAGATAACACTGATACATCTACTAGCCAGAGCAAACAGAAGAAACCACAAGAATACCAAGACTGGGATGACATGTAGAGAGTGTGTACTAAGTACCACATTGGATTAGACATGTCCCCAAGAGTAAAGATATGCAATGAATTTAAATGATTTCTTTCCCTTAGATGTCTTGCTCCCCCTGAATCTAAGATGGGATACTGGGAGAACATAGGGAATAGAAAATCAGAGCTGAAAAATATGAATGATGATCAGAGCTAATGTATGCTAATGCAAATAAGCACAACAGATCATATGAACATGTCTCTCCCCTCAAGAAGACATGTGGGCATCTCTCCTCTTGAACACCAAGCATCTGGGATCCTTGAGAAATACTTTCTACTTAAGTATCCTCTCCCCCTAGAGATCTCTCTCTCTCCCCTTTGAGGGTCTCTTCCCCTAGAAGATCTCTCTCCCCCTTAAGGATCTCTTTCTAAATGATAAGCTTTGATGTTCCCTCTCTCCCCCTTTGACATCAATTTCCAAGAAGGGTCTTCTGGAATCTGTCTAATGGGTTTGGTCCTTGAGACACAGCACAAAGCATTGATAAAAATGTGATGCTTGTAGAGGACAAGATTCATTGAGTGGAGCTGGATCAAAAGAAACATAGTATTATGTGGCAAACTGTTTTCCTGATGTGAAATCGGTGGCACCGAGTGGTATGCTTTGGTTGTACCGAAGGGATTCGGTTGGACTAAAGACAACAAATCGGTGAAACCGAGTTCATCACAGAGAAAACACTTGTCACCTCAGCTCACTAGACTTGTAAGATCGCACAAGGATTTGCAAGGAATTTACTGAAAGATGTGCAATGAATTGGAATGCAGAAAATGCAGAGCAATCAGAAAGAAATCTAGATTAAGTTTTTTTTGAAAGGGGAAACAAATATGCATGAGACAAATGCAAAAACACAGAAAAGAACACAAGAGAACTTCATTTAGAGATGGTCGGCGACAAAGTCACCTATGTTAGAGTATATTGACTTAGGAGTCAAGTGAGATCACTTGATCATAAGTCATACTCATCGTTTAAGCTCAAAATGGGGTTGCCATTTTTCGTTTAAGCATCTTGATGCATTCACATCTTGTCGAGTTGCTCTAGCTTATGACTTGGAGTAAAGCTTCTCTAAGATGGAATAACATACCTTGGTTGGTGGTGTTGTCCATGTAGTTGAACTTGTGTGGGTTGCTCAAGGTTGATGTAGCTCATCAAGAATTTGGAGCACCACTTGGAATTTTAGTCCATCTACCTACATGGGTTAGTTTTTGCAAGGAAGAGCACTTGTGTATCGAAAAATGACAATCATGAAGTTCAACATAGATTTTGTCAAAGGATATGTTTGAATGGTTTCGTGCTTCCTTGTCTTCATCCACCATAGTGTAGAGACTTGGTGATGTAGAGATTGCTCAAGATGTGAGTAGATTACAATCTCATGGAATTTGATTCCACCAGTACCTACATGGGTTAGATAACATGCAAGATACAAATATATCCAAGACACAAGATTTCCATCATAAGAGAAATATCAAGGATTAGTCATAAGCTCATGTCTTGCATGTATCCAATGGAGTTTCTACTCCAAGTTTGAAGCATCAATGATGTTCAATTCTCCTCCTAACATGCAAAACACTTTCTCATCAAGAGGTTTAGTGAATATATCCGCTAATTGCTTTTCGGTGCGAACATGCTTAAGATCAATGTCACCCTCAGCAACATGATCTCGAATGAAATGATGATGAACTTCAATATGCTTAGTTCAAGAATGTTGCACAGGATTATGACCAATTTTGATAGCACTTTCATTGTCACAAAGCAATGGAACATGTCTCACATATATCGCATAATCTTTAAGAGTTTGGGTCATCCAAAGTAATTGAGCACAACATGAACTAGCGGCAATATATTCAGCTTCGGCGGTGGACAAGGATATCGAGTTTTGTTTCTTGGAGGACCAAGACACAAGAGATCTACCAAGAAATTGACACGTACCCGAAGTGGACTTTCTATCAACCTTGTCTCCAGCATAGTCCGAGTCGGAATAGCCAACAAGATCAAAAGAGGCCCTCTTAGGATACCAAATGCCAAAGTTTGGTGTATGGATTAAGTATCTCACTATCCTTTTCACGGCCTTAAGATGACATTCCTTAGGAGCAGCTTGATATCGTGCACATATGCACACACTTAGCATGATATCAGGACGTGAAACACATAGATATAACAATGAAC
>NW_025243077.1:0-2992 GCF_018294505.1 Triticum aestivum
ATTCATCACAAGACAAAACAAACTTACATGCATCTTTGAAGAGAGTAGGCCAATAAAAACCGGATTGCAATACCTTATGTGCAGCTGTGTCTCCAGCGTGGTGTCCTCCATAAAATTCGGAGTGACACTTGCGTAGGATCTATTCCTGTTCATGCTCAGGTACACAATGTCTAATAACACCATCTACTCCTTCTTTATAAAGGTGTGGGTCATCCCAGAAGTAATGTCTTAAATCATAGAAGAACTTTTTCTTTTGTTGGTATGTGAAACTAGGTGGTATAAATTTAGCAACACTATAATTAGCATAATCAGCATACCAAGGACCAGAATGCGAAGCATTAATGACCACTAATTGTTCATCGGGAAATCTATCATTAATAGGTAGTGGGTCATCAACAACATTCTCTAACCTAGACAAGTTGTCTGCAACGGGGTTCTCAGCTCCCTTTCTATCAATAATATGCAAATCAAATTCTTGGAGCAAGAGAACCCATTTAATGAGTCTAGGTTTAGCATCTTTATTTTCCATAAGATATTTAATAGCAGCATGATCAATGTGAATAGTAACTTTAGAATCAACAATGTAAGGTCTGAACTTATCACATGCAAACACAACTGCTAAGAATTCTTTTTTAGTAGTAGCATAATTTCTCTGGGCAGTATCAAGAGTCTTACTAGCATACTGGATAATATTCAATTTCTTATCAACTCTTTGCCCTAGAACATACAACATAATCACTAGCATCACGGATAATTTCAAAAGGTAAATTCCAATCAGGTGGCTGAACAATAGGTGCAGTGATCAAAGCTTTCTTAAGTATTTCAAATGCTTCTACACAATCATCATCAAAGACAAAGGAATATCTTTTTGCAATAAATTAGTCAGAGGCCTAGAGATTTTAGAAAAGTCCTTAATGAACCTCCTATATAAACCGGCATGACCAAGGAAACTTCTTATACCTTTTATGTCCTTGGGACATGGCATCTTTTCAATAGCATCAACTTTAGCTTTATCAACTTCAATACCTCTCTCGAAGATTTTTTCCCCCAAGACAATGCCTTCATTAACCATAAAGTGGCACTTTTCCCAATTCAAGATGAGACTAGTGTCTTCGCATCTCTGCAAAACTCGATCAAGGTTGCTCAAGCAATCATCAAAAGAAGATCCATAAACGGAGAAGTCATCCATGAATACCTCACAAATATTTTCACAAAAGTCAGAGAATATAGCCATCATACATCTTTGAAAGGTAGCAGGCGCATTACATAAACCAAAAGGCATACGTCTATAAGAAAAAGTACCGAAATGGCGAG
Source organism: Triticum aestivum (assembly GCF_018294505.1). Taxonomy (NCBI): domain Eukaryota; kingdom Viridiplantae; phylum Streptophyta; class Magnoliopsida; order Poales; family Poaceae; genus Triticum; species Triticum aestivum. The sequence goes on from NW_025243077.1 coordinate 1,315, forward strand.
TAAAAGTACTTTTTGATTGATCCTTCGCTGACACAGGTATTTGAGAGAAACCAGAATAACCATCTAGAAAGCATAAATGTGTGTGTTTGGATAGTCTTTCTAGCATTTGATCAATAAAAGGTAAAGGGTAATGATCTTTCTTAGTAGCTTTATTTAATTTACAGAAATCAATTACCATCCTATAACCTGTAATAATTCTTTGCAGGATCAATTCATCTTTATCATTAGGAATGACAGTAATACCTCCCTTTTTAGGAACACAATGGACAGGGCTTACCCAATCACTATCAGCAACGGGATAAATTATACCTGCCTCAAGGAGCTTTAGTATCTCCTTTCTTACCACTTCTTTCATCTTGGGATTCAATCGTCGTTGAGGATCTCTAACTGGTTTGGCACCTTCCTCCAAATTAATTTTGTGTTGGCATAACGTGGGACTAATGCCCTTGAGATCATCCGGAGTATAACCAATAGCAGCACGGTGCTTCTTTAGAATTTTCAATAATCTTTCTTCTTCTTGTTCTGAAAGGTTAGCACTAATAATAACAGGATATATTTTTCTTTTCATCAAGATAAGCATACTTAAGATTATCAGGTAATGGTTTGAGTTCAAACACGGGATCACCCTTGGGTGGAGGGAGATCCCCTAGAAATTCAATGGGAAGGTTATGTTTCAGAATAGGTTCCTGGTTAAGGAACACTTCATCTATTTCCCTTCTTTCTTTCATAAACATATCATTTTCATGGTCTAGCAAATATTGTTCTAGCAGATCAGTAGGAGGCACGACAATAGAAGCAAGACCAATCATTTCATCTTTACTAGGTGATTCTCTATCACAAGGTTGTCTACAAAATTTAGCAAAATTAAACTCATGAGTCATATCATCCAAGCCAATCGTGACAACATCCTTTTCACAATCAATCTTAGCATTAACAGTGTTCAAGAAGGGTCTACCAAATATAATGGGACAAAAGTCATCTTGTGGGGAACCAAGAACAAGAAAATCAGGAGGGTATTTAACCTTCCCACACAAGACTTCAACATCTCTAACTATCCCAACTGGTTTAATGGTATCCCTATTAGCAAGCTTAATAGTAACATCAATATCTTCTATTTCAGCGGGTGCAATGTCATGCATATTTTCTTTATATAAATCATAGGGTATTGCACTAGCACTAGCACCCATATCACATAAGCCATGATAACAATGATCTCCTATTTTAACAGAAATAACAGGCACACCTACCACAGGTCTGTGTATCTTAGTATCTGGTCTAACAATATTAGCAGTCTCACCACAGAAATAAATAACATGCCCATCTAAATCATCATCCAAGAGATCTTTAACTATAGCAATACTAGGTTCAACTTTGATTTGCTCAGGAGGTGTATAAGTCCTAGTATTACTCTTACAAACAATAGTTGAAGTTTTAGCATGATCCTTTATCCTAACAGGAAAAGGAGGTTTCTCAACATAAGTAGTAGGAACAATAGGATCACTATAGGTGACAGTCTTTTCTTCAACTGTAATAGGTGCAACTACTTTTACTTCAACATGAGGATTATATTTAAACCACTTCTCCTTAGGGAGATCAACGTGAGTAGCAAAAGATTCATAGAAATAAGCTACTATCTCAGAGTCAAGTCCATATTTAGCACTAAATCCACGAAAAGCAT
>NW_025243078.1:0-2992 GCF_018294505.1 Triticum aestivum
CTCTCAACTCTCTTGCACATGCTATGTGGATGAAATGATGATACCATGCCAACTTTCAACATTTTCAGAGTTCATTTTAAATGCTTTTCAATTTTAGGGTCTTATAGCTCAAAATAATTAGTAAATGCATGAAAAATAACAAATGAAGTCAGAAAGGATTGAAAAATGATGATGTGGCTTTGAATGGTGCATTTTGAACACACAAAAAGTCTGGAGTTCAAATAAGTTTTAAAAAATGAAATCCCTTTGTAACAGACGAGTTTCCGTATGAAATCCTCATACTTTGAAAGAGATTGTCCGTTTTGTACACGAAGTGCATCCAGTTTTTGCCGTAACCCTCTCAACTTTCTGGCACATGCTATGTGGTTGAAATGATGATACCATGCCAATTTCCAACCTTTTCAGAGTTCATTTGAAATCCTTTTCAATTTTAGGGTCTTATAGCTCAAAATGATTAGTAAATGCATGAAAAATAACAAATGAAGTCAGAAAGGATTGAAAAATAATGATGTGGCTTTGAATGGTGCATTCTGAACACACAAAAAGTCAGGAGTTCAAATAAGTTTTAAAAAATGAAATCCCCTTGTAACAGACGAGTTTCCGTATGAAATCCTGATACTTTGAAAGAGATTGTACGTTTTGTACACGAAGTGCATCCAGTTTTTGCCGTAACCCTCTCAACTATCTTGCACATGCTATGTGGATGAAATGATGATACCATGCCAACTTTCAACATTTTCAGAGTTCATTTTAAATGCTTTTCAATTTTAGGGTCTTATAGCTCAAAATAATTAGTAAATGCATGAAAAATAACAAATGAAGTCAGAAAGGATTGAAAAATGATGATGTGGCTTTGAATGGTGCATTTTGAACACACAAAAAGTCAGGAGTTCAAATAAGTTTTAAAAAATGAAATCCCTTTGTAACAGACGAGTTTCTGTATGAAATCCTCATACTTTGAAAGAGATTGTCCGTTTTGTACACGAAGTGCATCCAGTTTTTGCCGTAACCCTCTCAACTTTCTGGCACATGCTATGTGGTTGAAATGATGATACCATGCCAATTTCCAACCTTTTCAGAGTTCATTTGAAATGCTTTTCAATTTTAGGGTCTTATAGCTCAAAATGATTAGTAAATGCATGAAAAATAACAAATGAAGTCAGAAAGGATTGAAAAATAATGATGTGGCTTTGAATGGTGCATTTTGAACACACAAAAAGTCAGGAGTTCAAATAAGTTTTAAAAAATGAAATCCCTTTGTAACAGACGAGTTTCCGTATGAAATCCTCATACTTTGAAAGAGATTGTCCGTTTTGTACACGAAGTGCATCCAGTTTTTGCCGTAACCCTCTCAACTTTCTCGCACATGCTATGTGGATGAAATGATGATACCATGCCAACTTCCAACCTTTTCAGAGTTCATTTGAAATGCTTTTCAATTTTAGGGTCCTATAGCTCAAAATGATTACTAAATGCATGAAAAATAACAAATGAAGTCAGAAAGGATTGAAAAATGATGATGTGGCTTTGAATGGTGCATTCTGAACACACAAAAAGTCAAGAGTTCAAATAAATTTTAAAAAATGAAATCCCTTTGTAACAGACGAGTTTCCGTATGAAATCCTGATACATTGAAAGAGATTGTGCGTTTTGTACACGAAGTGCATCCAGTTTCTGCCGTAACCCTCTCAACTTTCTTGCACATGCTATGTGGATGAAATGATGATTCCATGCCAACTTCCAACCTTTTCGGAGTTCATTTGAAATGCTTTTCAATTTTAGGGTCTTATATCTCAAAATAATTAGTAAATGCATGAGAAATAACAAATGAAGTCAGAAAGGATTGAAAAATGATGATGTGGCTTTGGATGGTGCATTTTGAACACACAAAAATCAGGAGTTCAAATAAGTTTTAAAAAATGAAATCCCCTTGTAACAGACGAGTTTCCGTATGAAATCCTGATACTTTGAAAGAGATTGTACGTTTTGTACACGAAGTGCATCCAATTTTTGCCGTAAACCTCTCAACTCTCTTGCACATGCTATGTGGATGAAATGATGATACCATGCCAACTTTCAACATTTTCAGAGTTCATTTTAAATGCTTTTCAATTTTAGGGTCTTATAGCTCAAAATAATTAGTAAATGCATGAAAAATAACAAATGAAGTCAGAAAGGATTGAAAAATGATGATGTGGCTTTGAATGGTGCATTTTGAACACACAAAAAGTCTGGAGTTCAAATAAGTTTTAAAAAATGAAATCCCTTTGTAACAGACGAGTTTCCGTATGAAATCCTCATACTTTGAAAGAGATTGTCCGTTTTGTACACGAAGTGCATCCAGTTTTTGCCGTAACCCTCTCAACTTTCTGGCACATGCTATGTGGTTGAAATGATGATACCATGCCAATTTCCAACCTTTTCAGAGTTCATTTGAAATGCTTTTTAATTTTAGGGTCTTATAGCTCAAATTGATTAGTAAATGCATGAAAAATAACAAATGAAGTCAGAAAGGATTGAAAAATAATGATTTGGCTTTGAATGGTGCATTTTGAACACACAAAAAGTCAGGAGTTCAAATAAGTTTTAAAAAATGAAATCCCTTTGTAACAGACGAGTTTCCGTATGAAATCCTCATACTTTGAAAGAAATTGTCCATTTTGTACACGAAGTGCATCCAGTTTTTGCCGTAACCCTCTCAACTTTCTCGCACATGCTATGTGGATGAAATGATGATACCATGCCAACTTCCAACCTTTTCAGAGTTCATTTGAAATGCTTTTCAATTTTAGGGTCCTATAGCTCAAAATGATTACTAAATGCATGAAAAATAACAAATGAAGTCAGAAAGGATTGAAAAATGATGATGTGGCTTTGAATGGTGCATTCTGAACACACAAAAAGTCAAGAGTTCAAATAAATTTTAAAAAATGAAATCCCTTTGTAACAGACGAGTTTCCGTATGAAATCCTGATACATTGAAAGAGATTGT
>NW_025243079.1:0-2991 GCF_018294505.1 Triticum aestivum
AGGAAAATTTTATTTAGTGTGCTGAAATTTTCTGTCACTTGTTAGTATGGAAAGTTATTGTCTGAGGGGCTTGTTCGAGGTATCTTCACCCCGTGCAGTTGAGCAAAGAGTTGCTCCTCAACCTACTGAACCTACTGAACCTATTGAAAATGAAACTCCTTTTGGAATTCCTTCGGGTATGATGGAAAAACTGCTAGCTAACACTTTTGCAGGAGATGGAACAAAGCATCCTGATGAACATCTACGCTATGTGGATGATATTTGTGGACTATTTAAGCTTGCAGGTATACCCGATGATGTTGTTAAGAAGAAGGCTTTCCCTTTATCTTTGGAGGGAGACGCATTGACATGGTATAGGCTATGTGATGATACGAGATCATGGAACTATAAAAGAGTGAAATTGGAATTTCATCAAAAGTATTACCCTATGCATCTTGTTCATCGTGATCGCATTTATATATATAATTTCTGGCCTCGCGAAGGAGAAATCATCGCTCAAGCTTGGGGAGGCTTAAATCAATGTTATATTCATGCCCCAATCATGAGCTCTCAAAATTGACAATTCTCCAGAATTTTTATGCTCAGCTTTCTGATAACAATCGCACCATGCTCGATACTTCTTGTGCTGGCTCTTTTATGATGAAGCCTATTGAATTTGGATGGAATTTATTGGGTAGAATTAAACGCAACTCTGAAGATTGGGACCTCGATGAAGGTAAGGAGTCAGGTATGACACCTAAGTTTGATTGTGTTAAATCTTTTATGGATACCAATATTTTCCGTAAGTTTAGAACTAAATATGGACTTGACTCTGAGATAGTAGCTTCTTTCTGTGAATCTTTTGCTACTTATGTTGATCTCCCCAAGGAGAAGTGGTTTAAATATCATCCTCCCATAGAAGTAAAAGTAGCTGCACCTATTAAAGTTGAAGAAAAGATTGTCACTTATAATGATCCTATTGTTCCTACTTCTTATGTTGAGAAACCACCTTTCCCTATTAGGATGAAGGATCATACTAAAGCTTCAACTGTTGTTCGTAAAAGCAATACTAGGACTTATACACCTCCTGAGCAAGTCAAAGTAGAACCCAATATTGCTATTGTTAAAGATCTCTTGTCTGATAATATTGATGGGCATGTTATTCAATTCTTTGGTGAAACTGCTAGAATTGCTAAACCCTTTGATAGAGATAAACATAGACCTGTGGTAGGCGTGCCTGTTATTTCTGTTAAAATAGAAGATCATTGTTATCATGGCTTATGTGATATGGGTGCTAGTGCTAGTGTTATACCCATTGGCCTATACAAAGAAATTATGCATGATATTGCACCTGCTGAGCTAGAGGAAATTGATGTTACAATTAAATTTGCCAATAGAGATACTATATCTCCAATGGGAATTGTTAGAGATGTTGAAGTCTTGTGTGGGAAAACCAAATATCCCGCTGATTTTCTTGTTCTTGGTTCTCCACAAGATAGCTTTTGTCCCATTATATTTGGTAGACCCTTCTTGCGTACTGTTAATGCTACAATAGATTGCAAAAAGAATGTTGTTACTGTTGGCTTGGATGATATGGTTCATGAGTTTAATTTCTCTAAATTTAGTAAACAACATTGTGAAGAAGAATTGCCTAGTAAGGATGAAATTATTCGTCTTGCTTCTATTGTTGTACCTCCTAGTGATCCTTTAGAACACTATTTGCTAGACCATGAAAATGATATGTTCATGAATGAAAGAAGGGAAATAAATGAAGTATTCTTTAAACAGGAACCTATTCTCCAACACAATTTGCCTGTTGAAATCCTAGGGGATCCTCCTCCACCCAAGGGCGATCCCGTGTTTGAGCTTAAACCGTTGCCTGGTAATCTTAAATATGCTTATCTTGATGAAAAGAAAATATATCCTGTTATTATTAGTGCTAACCTTTCAGAGCATGAAGAAGAAAGATTATTGAAAACTCTGAAGAAGCATCGTGCTGCTATTGGATATACTCTGGATGATCTTAAGGGCATCAGTCCCACTCTATGTCAACATAAAATAAATTTGGAAGCTGATGCCAAACCAGTTTGTGATCCTCAACGACGTCTTAATCCTAAAATGAAAGAAGTAGTAAGAAAGGAAATACTCAAGCTTCTGGAGGCAGGTATAATTTATCTCGTTGCTGATAGTTAGTGGGTAATCCCTGTCCATTGTGTCCCTAAGAAGGGAGGTATTACTGTTGTCCCTAATGATAAAGATGAATTGATTCCGCAAAGAATTATCACAGGTTATAGGATGGTAATGGATTTCCGCAAATTAAATAAGGATACTAAGAAAGATCATTACCCCTTACTGTTTTTTGATCAAATGCTAGAAAGACTATGCAAACATACACATTATTGCTTTCTAGATGGTTATTCTGTTTTTTCTCAAATACCCATGTCGGCTAAAGATCAATCAAAGACTACTTTTACATGCCCTTTTGGTACTTTTGCTTATAGACGTATGCCTTTTGGTTTATGTAATGCACCTGCTACCTTTCAAAGATGCATGATGGCTATATTCTTTGACTTTTGCGAGAAAATTTGTGAGGTTTTCATGGATGACTTTTCCGTCTATGGTTCCTCTTTTGATGATTGCTTGAGCAATCTTGCTCGAGTTTCGCAGAGATGTGAAGAAACTAATCTTGTCTTGAATTGGTAAAAGTGCCACTTTATGGTGAATGAAGGTATTGTCTTAGGGCACAAAGTTTCTGAAAGAGGTATTGAAGTTGATAAAGCCAAGGTTGATGCTCTTGAAAAGATGCCATGTCCCAAGGACATCAAAGGTATAAGAAGTTTCCTTGGCCACGCCGGATTTTATAGGAGGTTCATTAAGGACTTCTCAAAAATCTCTCGGCCTCTGACTAATTTATTACAAAAAGATGTACCATTTGTCTTTGATGATGATTGTGTAGAAGCATTTGAAATACTTAAGAAAGCATTAGTTTCTGCACCTGTTGTTCAGCCACCT
>NW_025243080.1:0-2991 GCF_018294505.1 Triticum aestivum
AGGTGGCTGAACAACAGGTGCAGAAACTAATGCTTTCTTAAGTATTTCAAATGCTTCTACACAATCATCATCAAAGACAAATGGTACATCTTTTTGTAATAAATTAGTCAGAGGCCGAGAGATTTTTGAGAAGTCCTTAATGAACCTCCTATAAAATCCGGCGTGGCCAAGGAAACTTCTTATACCTTTGATGTCCTTGGGACATGGCATCTTTTCAAGAGCATCAACCTTGGCTTTATCAACTTCAATACCTCTTTCAGAAACTTTGTGCCCTAAGACAATACCTTCATTCACCATAAAGTGGCACTTTTACCAATTCAAGACAAGATTAGTTTCTTCACATCTCTGCGAAACTCGAGCAAGATTGCTCAAGCAATCATCAAAAGAGGAACCATAGACGGAAAAGTCATCCATGAAAACCTCACAAATTTTCTCGCAAAAGTCAAAGAATATAGCCATCATGCATCTTTGAAAGGTAGCAGGTGCATTACATAAACCAAAAGGCATACGTCTATAAGCAAAAGTACCAAAAGGGCATGTAAAAGTAGTCTTTGATTGATCTTTAGCCGACATGGGTATTTGAGAAAAAACAGAATAACCATCTAGAAAGCAATAATGTGTATGTTTGCATAGTCTTTCTAGCATTTGATCAAAAAACAGTAAGGGGTAATGATCTTTCTTAGTATCCTTATTTAATTTGCGGAAATCCATTACCATCCTATAACCTGTGATAATTCTTTGCGGAATCAATTCATCTTTATCATTAGGGACAACAGTAATACCTCCCTTCTTAGGGACACAATGGACAGGGATTACCCACTAACTATCAGCAACGAGATAAATTATACCTGCCTCCAGAAGCTTGAGTATTTCCTTTCTTACTACTTCTTTCATTTTAGGATTAAGACGTCGTTGAGGATCACAAACTGGTTTGGCATCAGCTTCCAAATTTATTTTATGTTGACATAGAGTGGGACTGATGCCCTTAAGATCATCCAGAGTATATCCAATAGCAGCACGGTGCTTCTTCAGAGTTTTCAATAATCTTTCTTCTTCATGCTCTGAAAGGTTAGCACTAATAATAACAGGATATATTTTCTTTTCATCAAGATAAGCATATTTAAGATTACCAGGCAACGGTTTAAGCTCAAACACGGGATCGCCCTTGGGTGGAGGAGGATCCCCTAGGATTTCAACAGGCAAATTGTGTTGGAGAATAGGTTCCTGTTTAAAGAATACTTCATTTATTTCCCTTCTTTCATTCATGAACATATCATTTTCATGGTCTAGCAAATAGTGTTCTAAAGGATCACTAGGAGGTACAACAATAGAAGCAAGACGAATAATTTCATCCTTACTAGGCAATTCTTCTTCACAATGTTGTTTACTAAATTTAGAGAAATTAAACTCATGAACCATATCATCCAAGCCAACAGTAACAACATTCTTTTCGAAATCTATTGTAGCATTAACAGTACGCAAGAAGGGTCTACCAAGTATAATGGGACAAAAGCTATCTTGTGGAGAACCAAGAACAAGAAAATCAGCGGGATATTTGGTTTTCCCACACAAGACTTCAACATCTCTAACAATTCCCATTGGAGATATAGTATCTCTATTGGCAAATTTAATTGTAACATCAATTTCCTCTAGCTCAGCAGGTGCAATATCATGCATAATTTCTTTGTATAGGCCAATGGGTATAACACTAGCACTAGCACCCATATCACATAAGCCATGATAACAATGATCTTCTATTTTAACAGAAATAACAGGCACGCCTACCACAGGTCTATGTTTATCTCTATCAAAGGGTTTAGCAATTCTAGCAGTTTCACCAAAGAATTGAATAACATGCCCATCAATATTATCAGACAAGAGATCTTTAACAATAGCAATATTGGGTTCTACTTTGACTTGCTCAGGAGGTGTATAAGTCCTAGTATTGCTTTTACGAACAATAGTTGAAGCTTTAGTATGATCCTTCATCCTAACAGGGAAAGGTGGTTTCTCAACATAAGAAGTAGGAACAATAGGATCATTATAAGTGACAATCTTTTCTTCAACTTTAATAGGTGCAGCTACTTTTACTTCTATGGGAGGATGATATTTAAACCACTTCTCCTTGGGGAGATCAACATAAGTAGCAAAAGATTCACAGAAAGAAGCTACTATCTCAGAGTCAAGTCCATATTTAGTTCTAAACTTACGGAAAATATTGGTATCCATAAAAGATTTAACACAATCAAACTTAGGTGTCATACCTGACTCCTTACCTTCATCGAGGTCCCAATCTTCAGAGTTGCGTTTAATTCTACCCAATAAATTCCATCCAAATTCAATAGGCTTCATCATAAAAGAGCCAGCACAAGAAGTATCGAGCATGGTGCGATTGTTATCAGAAAGCTGAGCATAAAAATTCTGGAGAATTGTCAATTTTGAGAGCTCATGATTGGGGCATGAATATAACATTGATTTAAGCCTCCCCAAGCTTGAGCGATGATTTCTCCTTCGCGAGGCCAGAAATTATATATATAAATGCGATCACGATGAACAAGATGCATAGGGTAATACTTTTGATGAAATTCCAATTTCACTCTTTTATAGTTCCATGATCTCGTATCATCACATAGCCTATACCATGTCAATGCGTCTCCCTCCAAAGATAAAGGGAAAGCCTTCTTCTTAACAACATCATCGGGTATACCTGCAAGCTTAAATAGTCCACAAATATCATCCACATAGCGTAGATGTTCATCAGGATGCTTTGTTCCATCTCCTGCAAAAGTGTTAGCTAGCAGTTTTTCCATCATACCCGAAGGAATTCCAAAAGGAGTTTCATTTTCAATAGGTTCAGTAGGTTCAGTAGGTTGAGGAGCAACTCTTTGCTCAACTGCACGGGGTGAAGATACCTCGAACAAGCCCCTCAGACAATAACTTTCCATACTAACAAGTGACAGAAAATTTCAGCACACTAAATAAAATTTTCCT
>NW_025243081.1:0-2991 GCF_018294505.1 Triticum aestivum
AGAGAGAGAGATCAAACACATAGCTATTGGTACATACCCTCAGCCCCGAGGGTGAACTACTCCCTCCTTGTCATGGAGACCGCCGGCATGATGAAGATGGCCACCGGTGATGGTTTCCCCCTCCGGCAGGGTGCTGGAACGGGCTCCTGATTGGTTTTTAATGGCCACACCGGCTTGCGGTGGCGGAACTCCTGATATAGGTTTCTTTTCGGGGTTTTCTGCATTTATAAGAATTTTTGGCGTTGAGAACAAGTCAGGCGGGTCCACGAGGAGCCCACAAGGACGGAGGGCACGCCCAGGGGGTAGGGTGCCCCCTCCACCCTTCTGGAGGCCTCATGGCTCTTCTGGCCCAACTCTTTTGCTTCGGGGGCTTCTTCTGGTCCATAAAAATCACCGTAAATTTTCAGCTCATTTGGACTCCATTTAATATTCCTTTTTCTGCAAAACTCAAAAACAAGGAAAAAACAAAAACTGGCACTGGGCTCTAGGTTAATAGGTTAGTCCCAAAAATCATATAAAATAACATATAAATGCATATAAAACATCCAAGATGGATAATATAATAGCATCGAACAATCAAAAATTATAGATACTAGTCGTCAACCCGTGCAGTTGCACGGGCTAGTGTAGTTAATGCCTAATTGTCATAATATTGGGAAAATACATTTATAGTTCTTACCATTGAATGTAGTTTGCGTTCGGTTGTCTATATATGCATGGTTTATATACCCATCAAGAATAAAATTCATATTGATTGATAACATTCTGGTCGTGTAGCAAACTTAGTGTGTCAATTTTTGCACATGTATTGTTTAAATTCTACATACCGTTCACTAATAATTGTATGTACCAAATAATGGTCTAAGACGCTTGTTTAGGACAATGTCAGTTTGTGAAATGTCATCTTTTTCGGGGCAGAGTGTAGCGCTAATCAGCCATATCCACATATTCAGTTGTTACTTATGCACTTACAAACTTGTTCCTCAAAATATAAGTTCAATTACTACACGATAATATGTAGGATTACATTATGTAATTGAAGTAATAATAAGTGGCTTATTCAGATTCATATGCAATTTCAGTTACTCATTGTCTTATAATGTTCTGCTTAATGGAAAGAGATACTTGTTCGCAAGTACAAAAGATAATTATTTCCACGGAAAATTCTATATATATTACAAAAAAGTTTTTATGTGTCTGGAGTGATCTATTGTATCTTGGTGATTGGAATGAACTTTATAGAGGGACAACTATCATGTTACCGATATCAACCAATTTCTTTTAAGTAGCAAAAAATAACAGTAATCAAAAGGTGCTATACAGTGAGAAGTCTCTCGACCTGGTGCTAGACGGTAACAGACTCCATTACTGTCCAGCACCTGATGCCATGATTGTGCCTCTGAATGTATCATTTGACATTAAATTTTATCCTCCTTAGTTTGTCTAAAAGTGGAACACAAATATCAGAACTATTAACTAACACTACGTCAGTAGCTGATCTTAGGAATCAATATGCATGCCCCTTCCGTTGGTTCAAACAGGAATACAAAAGAATATTAACATATACTATTATTGTCGTTGAAGAGATGAAATTAGTGGAGACATGCATGCCATTGCCAGGTAATGCATCAATGTCGCTGAAGCCATTGGCAGCAGGGCATCACCATTGACCATCTTGTTTCATTAATTTGAACCCTGGTCTTCAGGCCCTCCACAACAGCAGGACGACCTCCAACAACTACAACCTGTACAGGAAGTACACCAATGGATCTCTCCTATTTCAATCTGAGTGATGGCTGTTTTACCAAAACAATCTGAGCAATGGTTGGTTATAACACAGAGATCAGGGGCACATATATTTATAGATAAGTACAGATTGTATGATAATAACTGGATCGTTCCTACTGCAACCAAGCACGAACCCACCCTGAACGGCTGGTACCTATTTTTTTAAAATAGTTATATCTCCGCCTACACGGATTGGTGAGAAGTCTCTCGACCTGGTGCTATACGGTAACAGGCTCCATTACTCTCCACCCCTTGACGCCATGATTGTGCCTCTGAATGTATCCTTTGACATTAAATTTATACTCCTTAGTTTTTCTAAAAGTTGAACACAAATATCGGAACTATTAGCTAACACTGAGTCAGTAGATGATCTTAGGAATCAATATGCAGGCCCCTTCCATTTGTTCAAAGAGGAATACAAAAGAACATTAACATATATTATTGTCGTTGAAGAGATTAAATTAGTGGAGACCTGCATGCCAGGTAATGCATCAATGTCGCTGAAGCCTTTGGCTGCAGGGCACCATCGTTGACCATCTTGCTTCATTAATATGAACCTGATCTTCAGGCCCTCCACAAGAGCAGGACGACCTCTGACAACAACAACCTGTACAGGAAGTACAACAAAGGGTCTCGCCTCTCCTATTTCAATTTGAGTGATGGCTGTTTTACCAAAACAATTTGAGCAATGGCTGGGTATAACACCGAGATCAGGGGCATGTTTTCCCATGTGCGTGTGTGCGCCTGCAGGGAGGAGAATAGATCAAGCCACCAAGATTGTGTACTTGCACATCTGTTGAGAGACAAATAGAGTGGTAAGCATCGTCGACTTGTGCTTTAGGCCACAAAGTTATCGGCAAGAACAATGCAAGGATGGCCGACAACATGGGGTTGACTGCTGGATTATAGTGTATCCAACGAACCAACCTCGAGTTTGAGGTGCCTTGTGCTCTTTTGTACAGGAAATCTCCGAGCTAGTTTTTGTACCCTGCCGCCTCTTACTCCGCTGTAAAATCCACCTATACTTGTTCTTATTCGGCCATAGATGTTGATGGATCCGTCTGTTTGGTATTGATAGATCCACGTCCAACCAAACGGAATAATGATCTGGAAACATGGATGCACGGCAAGGAGGAAGATTGCGGAGAATCAATTGGGCAGGAGCCATGGCAAGGATTCTGGAGATCAAGGAGACCTGAGAGA
>NW_025243082.1:0-2991 GCF_018294505.1 Triticum aestivum
CTGCCGCTCCCCGCGGTGCCGGGTGCAGGATCTACAACCAGCGTTGCCACTGGCGGGAGCCTCATCTTCTTGGTGCTGGGGCCAGCTGACTCGATTTTCCTTGTGGGCATCACGAGTAGCGAGAGACGAGCCTAGTGGCAGTGCAAGTGGGGAAGAAGGATGGCTGGGGTTTTCTATAGGAGCGTGGAAAAAGAGGAGCGGACATTTTTTGTACGAGTGAGGAAGAAGGTGAGTGGGGGTTTTCTGTACGAGTGAGGAAGATGAGGAGGGGGAATTGTGGGGCCACAGAAGCGGGATTGTCTAATGAGCTGAAGTATAAGTGGAGGCGAGGAGGAAGGAGGGTTTTTCTGGGATCACCGCTCTTCAAGGAATATGGGCTTTTCCTCGCAAAAAGCTAAAACAAATGGGCTTTAAGATGGATAGGCTTTTTTGATCGGCCTAGTCAGCTGCCCGTGTTTCATACTGGATGACCTTAACACTAGAGGCAGCCCATTAGAGACACTCTCCAGCTCTCTAGCTTATTGTGCATTTCAAAGAAAAAAAGAGATGCCTCCAGCTTTTGGCTCCTCATCGGTAACATTTTTCAACTTGAAAAAAGTTATAGCTCCTTCTCGAGCCGGCTTGGCATCCACCAAATTAGAGGATGCGGTAATGCATGCAGACACTCACATTGGTCGTAGTGCGGCAAAATGAGGGGTCAAATAACAGGCCCACAATATAGATTGTAAATGTTTGCTGGTCAACATTAACACTAACTAAGCTTCACAAGATATGGTATGCATACTAGCTAACATTCACAAGCACTTAAGTTCAGCATGTTTACGCATCTAAATGATTCACAAGACTATAACCAAGACAAACTTGTGAGAAGGTGTAGAAATAAAGAAAAAATGATCGATGCTTCTCTAAGCAAAGGGCCTCCCTATGCATGCATTAATTTCCTGGGCATGCTTCGTTCTGCTCAATGTTGCATGCACTTTGAGCATGTAGGCAACTCCACGGCTAGCTTGATGGCTCATCTTGAAATTTATGCAGACACATTGCAGCCGACACAGGAGGCAATAGAGACCACTTAACATCAGGCCATTTTGTGCAGTTCCACTGAAATCATCTTCATTGTCCTGGATGCGAAAAGATAGGAAAGCACTGTACATAAACGGTGTCGCCAAATAGTAGACATATCAATAGCTCGGGATGACAAAACACGATCATCTGGACGAACGGGATACTGACCTGCGTGAGGAAGATTATGCATAATTTTATAGGTGGTTAGTTGATTTCCACCTTGGGATCTCCTATGATGGCATGGAGGAAATTCTATGCAATCGATGAGCGCAATTCCTTCCGTGTGGTTGTAGAAAATCTGTCCAACTAACCCCAATATCTTTTTTGTGCAGTTCCACTAAAATAATGCACCGCTATTTGCACGACCCGTACTCATCGACCAGGACATCAATGACCCTATCTCTTTTATCTTGTGTTGACAGTGCGACTGTAGTGCTTGTTTGCTCCTCTGCACATGATAGGCTTGTTCCACACTGCAATCAGCAAGTCAACGTATGGATAAGCTTATTTAATGTTGCATTGGTCAGTCTACCTAGTTACGAATGTAGGAATAGCTAGAGCACCGTGAGGTCAGCTAACCGTAGGTTCCACGAAAATTGGGATTTGTGCTTCCGTTTGCACAAATAGACACCATATGGAGATAGACAACCCCGTTTGTGCAAATATGTAACGGGGTTATTTAAGCAGTTTCATTTTTTGTAGCGGCTTATGATTAACACCAGCATCTCATATGTTATGAATGGCATTACACTGACAATATGAAAAAGTGCCATCACATCAAATCAACATTGGCACTAGATTAACGGGGGCTTACGTTAACATGCAAAACAATTGCATTATTACTATTTCATGACAGATTGAGAGTAGCACTTGATCAGTATGTACATGCACAATTAACAGGAACGATCGTTCTAACAAAGGGTGATACAGAAAAGAGAAGCACATCGTTGTGTCAACCATTGTGCAATTAAATTTTGTGTAGTTCCACGGAGATGCAGCTATGTTACCGGTCTCAGATTTTAGTGTAACGGCCCAAAACACTCTTTATGAGAAATAAAGCAAGACATAAGCATTTCAATAAATGGCGGTGACATTGATTCAGTTTATTAATGTCAATAGATTGAAAGTTGCATTACTTGACAACGACATCACATTAACAGTGGAATTGTTTCATTTTACCTGTGATGTTAGATTAACAACAGCGGTAAGGGCATAGGGACAAGGGAGGCACAATCATGTTTTACATCCATCGGGGCATAAAGTGGTGAGGCAGAGGTGTTGCCGAGTGCAGCAAACATGCACATCATGCTTGGATTTGTGCATTTTATGTTCTCGTCAGTGACCTTTCCTATGTGACCACAAGAAATATAGAAGTGCTCATTCTCGATTGCATTGTTGACCCAACAACCCCCACTTTCTGTCCTTTTTCGAACAAGAGACCTATCAGGCCAGCATCTTTATTTCCCTTTCCAACCTAGAGATCAGTTCATTAGCCAGTATCTGCAGTACCTTTTTACTCTACTAGTAAATATTTAGGTGGTGTTTGAGTGTTCGACAAGCCGACGGAGCTAGCTACATGGGGATCTTTGTAATACTAGAAGAATATCCACATGCATGATGTAGTGACGTGGGGAGTAATCCTAACTTGATTAAAAAAGGGATGCAACGACATGGGGAGCTAGGCCATTAGAACAAGGTCGATTCTAAAAAAAGTTATACATACGATCGGTGGGATGTGGCGAGGCAGGCGACGGGATCTGCCAACACAATGGTGGGGAGCAAGGGTGCAAAGGACATCCCACGCTGGCGCCGGATCAGAGAAGATAGCACGCGTCGGCTTCCTCCCTCGCCACCGGCGACCACCAACAGAAGGGATCTGGCTGGATCTCTGACAACTAGAGAGGAGAGAGAGAGAGAGAGAGAGAG
>NW_025243083.1:0-2991 GCF_018294505.1 Triticum aestivum
AGTATCAACTCTTTTCTCAAGCTTACAGGAAAGGAGCAAACGTGCGTGGCTACTTCGTATGGAGTATCATCGACAGCTTCGAGTGGACTTACGGTTTCACGGTAAAGTTCGGGCTGTATCATGTGGATTATGAAACGCAGAAGAGGACTCCAAAGATGTCGGCGAAGTGGTACCGTGACTTCCTCATGGGCTCTAGGCCGACCAACCAAGTGCAGACGCCCAGAGCAGATTCGTGATAGTTGCAGCCATTACTGTGAGATCCAGTTACCCGTAAAAAGAAACTGTAAGTCGTCTTCTCGGTTTTCTGCTTGCGTGATCCATGTACCATGTGTGTCGGTGTGTGAGTATGAGAGTTTTTAGGATTGTGTGATCCATGCTGCTTAGGAGGATAAAGATGAAAATGAGTGGTTCCCTTCCACCCTGCTGTACGGAACAGAGACAGGGATAAGCCGCATCCACACTGTGTGTGCGTGGCCAAATTCGATAGCCATATTAATAAGAACCAATTAGTGGTTGGATGATGGTTCTCTCGACCTATTAGAGATCAAATAATAGATTTGACGCTTTGCTGTCACACTAATGGGGAATTTTATTTTGATATGAGACAACGTTCATGTCATTCCACGTGCACCAAGTCATGGGGATATTACAACTAGCAAGCAGTGCTTGGTGTGGCCTATAAATATGGCCATGCCGTACGAACCCTCATATGTGGACGCTGCTATCACTCCCTCCGTTCCTAAATATTTGTCTTTCTAGAGATTTCAACAAGTGACTACATACAAAGCAAAATGAATGAATCTACATCCTAAAATATGTCTACATACATCTGTATGTTGTAGTCAATTTGAAATGTTCAGAAAGGCAAATATTTAGGAACGGAGGGAGTAGATTGCACAGTGTTACCGTTAGTGTAGTACGTACATCAGAATGTTTCACTTTTTGGCATGTTCCAGAAGTATTACCAGTTGATATGGAAATAAATGTTTGCATACTTATGTTTTAAAAAAATTCAAAATTGCACCTGCCTCACTTGATGATTTCAAATTAAACGGTGTCTTAAAGAATGTCCATGCTATTTATCTCAATGCTATGGATAATAGAATCAAAATTTCCATTCCGAATTTTTTAACAAACGAAAAGGCCAAAAGAATGATATTGAGTTGTGTGGCAATGACGGTTGATTAGTTTTAAATGTATATTGTGCATATACAAAACTAATAGAACAAACAAAGTAGGGTTCTGATGATGTTAGTCGGTTATCATTGTGTAATGGAAATATATAACATATAACCTCCAGGCCCTTCCTCTGAAACCATCTTCCCTTATGGATAAACTCCTGCTCCAGTACTTTCATCATTTGGGCTGTAACCAGCACTGCAATGCAAGAATGTATCAAATACATTCACATTGTACGGAGCATCAAGTTTGAGAGTTGCCCAAAGAAGCCTAACTACTATTGTTCGTCTAATAAATATTTACTGTAGCCACATCAACTCGTCTAACACTTGGTAGTAGGAAACAACATCAGCAGCCTCAATCGCCAAAGCTCAGGCTACTCCGACGAAAAAGTAGTGTTATTTTGATTGCTGTTTTTAAGCTCTCACCTCTATCACCTCTATCAGCCAAGAATTCTGCGCCTCGACAATACTCTCAACGCGTCCTCAGTTTGACAGTGGAGTGATGGCGGAACATCGCTTAATAGTTTACCTTTGTTTCTCTAAACATTTCATATGTACAGTTACTTCTAGAATGGCCACTCAGTTCAAAGAAGTGCTAAGTGCTCCGCTGTTCCTTGAAACTTCACATTCGGAGCACTAGGAGACGACGTTGTTTGTTCTAGTGTTTTGGATCTTCGGAGAAATTAAACAGTGCTTCTTACTTGTGTCGAAAGTGCCTGCATTTGTTTGTTTTATTCAAGCACGTAGTTGGTACTTTTCTTGGTTTATCTCACACATGCTAATTGGCCGTGAAATACTCTCAGGCTCTTTTGATTGAGAATTATGTTCTATGAGGCTGGCGATTCATATATGCACATTTCTGGCCTGGCTGTATGGTTTCTATTCCATTTGACGTGGGGAGTAAGATGGAAAGACATGATGCTTCCAGGGGGCAAGATGCAAATGTACCAAGAGGGCATACTGAAATTGATTGGTTAACTGATCCTGCCCCTTCATGCATATCTGACGCACCTAGAGGTCCCAGAGCAGCGTATCATTCAAAAGGCTGGAGCACCCGATATTTTCCCTAGGCGCTGTCTCCTCATAAACCAAGAGACACTGCCATTCTAGTCTAGCTCGATGTGACGGGGAAATGGTGAGAGCGGGGAGCGATGTTGGGCGGGTGAGCTTGGGTGGTGCAGCGGCGTCGGGTAGAGGAGCTTGAGATGGTGGCATCGGGCGGGAGAGGTCGGGCCGGTGAGGGAGATCGGCGGCGGTGTGGGAGCTCGGACACAGAGTTGGCAAAAACTTAGGGTCAGTTTGGTTCAATACCTGGGCTCTATGCCTGGATAAATTTGTAGCCTGGAGTGTGCCTGAAAAGATCAAAGAATCTGCCTGGTGAGGCTAGCCTGGGTGTATTGTGTTTGGTACGCATCCATGCCTGGGTAGCTATTATCCAGCAATAAAATAGTCGATGGCCAGACTCTACGGGATAACACATGCAAGGAGAGGCTCGATTAGTACCCAGGCATGCGCCAGGCTACCTACTCGCTACGCCTGGGCCAGGCTAACAATTGTGCCTGGTGCTTCAGCAGGCTAATAACCATTCAGGCCAGGCTAGCGTTCCGTTTTTCAGGATACCAACCAAACATGCACCAGGCTAGTCCCAGGCAGGTCCCAGGCCAGGCAAAATTTTGCCAGGTCACAAACCAAACTGCCCTTTAGTGTGAGCAAGATAGTAGCGACGAGTTGAGAGCATCTCTAGCAGAACCCTTAAAACCGCGACCTTTATAAGCGGGATAAGGGTCGAGAAAATCGCGTTTTAAGGGCC
>NW_025243084.1:0-2991 GCF_018294505.1 Triticum aestivum
TTAGGTGGGCTAGACTGAGAAGAGAGAAGGGGAGGGCTGCCCGGCAACTGTTTCAGAGACCAAAACGTCCGACAAATAAACCGGCTATATTGCGGTTATATGTTTAACGGTTGGGCTATCAAACGGACTCCGAATGCGATGAAATTTGACAGGCAGTCTATTTACACTATAATAAGACCGCACACCAAGTTTCACCCCATTCCGAGAACATTTTTATGCCACTTATAGAATAATATTTCGGGGGTGCCGCAGACGGGTGCGAGTGTGTCTGTGCTCAGAACGGACAACCGAGAGAACCGGGGGAACCCGAACGGATGCAAGTTTTGAAAAACATGCAGATGAAATGCAGATGATGACATGGCAAAATGCACCACGCAAGCAAATGACATGGCAACGACGGCGAATGACTGGAGGAAACCTGGCGCACCGGATTCGGAGCGTCACAACCCTCCTCCACTAACAAGAGATCTCGTCCCGAGATCTTAGGAACGAGACGGAAGAGAAAGAGGAAGAGGTGAAACAAGAACACAAGAGAGAAGATGAACAAAGTCCGAGAGCATTCGGGTAGAAAAGAGGAATGACGAGTATGACAAGAATCAAAAGCTCACGGAATAAGATAGACTCTGAAACCACTCCGGTTGGAAGAAGATAGAAAAGGAATAAGAACGAAAGAATTTCGGCAGCACTCCGGCTGAACATGGAATGAATAGAACAAGAACTTCACAAGATGGAATGACACTTGACGAGATAAGAAATGCAATGCCTCCGGAAGAATTGAAATAATCCCACATGGAAAGAATGGATGATAGAACAACAACTTCCACCACGAGTGATTGATATGCTAACAAAGGAAAAGGAATCTTGAACGAACCACCATAAGAATTCAAAAATGATTGATGAAAGAGAATGAATTTTTGGGAAGAATTAGAAGAAAAAACATGCTCGAGGGGATTTAGATGCAAAAGAACAAAGAGATGACGAGCTAATTAAAGAGCACTTTAACGAAGTGCCGGGATAAAAGAGAACGATAGCTAGAATGGTGGCCTCTAGTGAAAAGAAATGGAAAATAACTCCTGACATACTCCGGATGGGTAAGACAAGAATATCTGACAAATGGAATAATTTGAGAGGGTAACATGATGCTAGAACCACGAATCTTCGAGAGAACGGACAAGATTTAAGAGAAACTCTTGTTCGATCTTCAAATGATGACGAGAAACATCACCAAAATTACTGAGATACTCCGGTAGAATGAAAAGCAAAGAGGTTGAGACAACAATGAAATGATTTCAAATCGATCTTGGAAAGGCATCTGACTGATCCAATTCATTCTTACGACAAACTCCAAAAAGAATTAGGAATGGTTCCGGAATAATTAGAAGAGTCAGGTAAGATCCTAGGAATAAACCTGTGGGTTAGGGCCCACTTAAGAGATAGATGATGCACCGGAACAATTGAAAAATATTTGAATGAGGTGACAACCTCGAATTAATTGGAACACTGATGAATCTCCTCAGATGTCTTGTGCACTCTAGAATGATTAAATGGCGAGAGGTGAACGAGCAAGGGGAACACTTGATCCAAGGAAAAGAATACGATCAACACCGAAAAAAACTTGAATCGAATCCACCGGAAAGAAAACAAGACGAATCAATGATGAACCAGACGAGAATTCACTGGTTGAGACAATTGACGGCAGACTAAAGAGGCTCCGCACGAATAAAATTGATGCTCAAAAGAGACTCTGGCTCCTAGAAGAAAAAGGGTGGGAGGGTGGGAAAAACAAAGGCAACTTGGAAGGGAGAACCGACGAATAGCTTGAAGAGAAAATACAGGTTGAAAGAATGCAAAGGCTTTGCACGAGTATGATGGATACTCGATTATGGACTCCGGCTCTGAGAAAGAAAAAAGGTTGGTGGATGGGAGAAAGAAGACAACTGAGGACAGAGAAAGAACTGAGGAATGATCTTGGCAAAACAAAGAGTGTCGAATCGTCTGGACAAGAAATGCACCGGATGAAAAGAGTTGAGAACCAACGAATGAAAACTAACCGCGTGATCCTAAGGAAAGTTTGAAGGGGAAGAGGAGTAATTCACAACACCTATGGCAAATTCCTCACTAGAGCGACGAAGGGGCAAAGGAGTAAAAAGAATTCCTACTCTCTGATACAACTAGACTCTGAAAACAGTTATTTTCTAGACTCGACAACGTCCATGCTAAGTACAATCAAGGGGGCTACTATGGTCGGTCGAGGCTCTGATACCAACTTGTGATGCCCAGTATGTGATCCTATCCTAAAGGAACTCGAAGGTCCCACCAAGGATAGAAGCGCATATTGGAGACACTTTTGCAAGGTGGATATCATTACATCGTACCATTACATAATAGTTGGGGATACATACAAAAGGAAAACCATGCCACATGAATACAACAACATCATACACAAGAGCAACATCCGACTACGGATGAAACACAAACAGAAACTCAAACGACATCCACCCTGCTATCCTAGGTTGCCGACCTGGAACCTATCCCCTGATCGAAGAAGAAGCAGAAGAACTCCAAAACAAACAAACATCGCTCTCGTGTCGTGATCATTGCATTACCTATACCTGCAACTGTTGTTGTAGTAATCTGTGAGCCACGAGGACTTAGCGATCCCATTACCATGAGTATCAAGACTAGCAAAGCTTAATGGTTATGGAGTGGATAAGTGGTGAGGCGGCAGCAAGCGACTAAGCATGATATGGTGGCTAACTTACGAGTACAAGAATGAGATGAGAAGCTACGCAAACGGTCGCAAACTAGTAATGATCAATAAGTGATCCTGAACTACTTACGTTCAAACATAACCCCACTGTGTTCTCTTCTCGAACTCACCCGAAAAGAGACCATCACGGTTACACACGCGGTTGGTGTATTTTAATTCAAATATTGTGTCAAGTTCTCTACAACCGGATATTAACAAATTCCCATCTGCCACATAACCGC
>NW_025243085.1:0-2991 GCF_018294505.1 Triticum aestivum
TCCTCCACGATCTGATCGTAGAAACTTTATTTTCTTGTTACGATGATTTTCAACTTCACTCTGAAATTCTTTGAACTTTTCAAATGTTTCAGACTTATGTTTCATTAAGTAGATATACCCATATCTGCTTAAATCATCTGTGAAGGTGAGAAAATAACGATATCCGCCACGAGCCTCAACATTCATCGGACCACATACATCTGTATGTATGATTTCCAACAAATCTGTTGCTCTCTCCATAGTTCCGGAGAACGGCGTTTTAGTCATCTTGCCCATGAGGCATGGTTCGCAAGCATCAAGTGATTCATAATCAATTGATTCCAAAATCCCATCAGTATGGAGTTTCTTCACGCGCTTTACACCAATATGACCTAAACGGCAGTGCCACAAATAAGTTGCACTATCATTATTAACTTTGCATCTTTTGGCTTCAATATTATGAATATGTGCATCACTACGATCGAGATCCAACAAACCAATTTCGTTGGTGTGTATGACCATAGAAGGTTTTTTATTCATGTAAACAGAACAACAATTGTTCTCTAACTTAAATGAATAACCGTATTGCAATAAACATGATCAAATCATATTCATGCTCAATGCAAACACCAAATAACACTTATTTAGTTTCAACACTAATCCCGAAAGTACAGGGAGTGTGCGATGATGATCATATCAATCTTGGAACTACTTCCAACACACATCGTCACCTCGCCTTTTACTAGTCTCTGTTTATTCTGTAACTCCCGTTTCGAGTTACTACTCTTAGCAACTGAACCAGTATAAAATACCGAGGGGTTGCTATAAACACTAGTAAAGTACACATCAATAACATGTATATCCAATATACCTTTGTTCACTTTGCCATCCTTCTTATCCACCAAATAGTTGGGGTAGTTCCGCTTCCAGTGACCAGTCCCTTTGTAGTAGAAGCACTTAGTCTCGGGCTTAGGACCAGACTTAGGCTTCTTCACTTGAGCAGCAACTTGCTTGCCGTTCTTCTTGAAGTTCTCCTTCTATCCCTTTGCCCTTTTCTTGAAACTACTGGTCTCGTCAACCATCAACACTTGAAGTGGTCTCGTCAACCATCAACACTTGATGTTTTTCTTGATTTCTACCTTCATCGATTTCAGCATCACGAAGAGCTCGGGAATTACTTCCGTCATCCCTTGCATACTATAGTTCATCACGGGGTTCTATTAAGTTGGTGATGGTGACTAGAGAATTCTGTCAATCACTATTTTATCTGGAAGATAAACTCCCACTTGATTCAAGAGTTTGTAGTACCCAGACAATCTGAGCACATGCTCACTAGTTGAGAGATTCTCCTCCATCTTTTAGCTATAGAACTTGTTGAAGACTTCATATCTCTCAACTAGGGTATTTGCTTGAAATATTAACTTCAACTCCTGGAACATCTCATATGGTCCATGACGTTCAAAACGTCTTTGAAGTCCCGATTCTAAGCCGTTAAGCATGGTGCACTAAACTATCGAGTAGTCATCATATTGAGCTAGCCAAACGTTCATAACGTCTGCATCTGCTCCTGCAATTGGTTTGTCACCTAGCGGTGCATCAAGGACATAATTTTTCTGTGCAGCAATGAGGATAATCCTCAGATCACGGATCCAATCCGCATCTTTGCTACTAACATCTTTCAACATAATTTTTCTCTAGGAACATATCAAAAATAAACACAGGGAAGCAACAACGCGAGCTATTGATCTACAACATAATTTGCAAAATACTATCAGGACTAAGTTCATGATAAATTTAAGTTCAATTAATCATATTACTTAAGAACTCCCACTTAGATAGACATCCCTCTAATCCTCTAAGTGATCACGTGATCCATATCAACTAAACCATGTCCGATCGTCACGTGAGATGGAGTAGTTTCAATGGTGAACATCACTATGTTGATCATATCTACTATATGATTCACGCTCGACCTTTCGGTCTCCGTGTTCCGAGGCCATATCTGTTATATGCTAGGCTCGTCAAGTTTAACCTGAGTATTCCGCGTGTGCAACTGTTTTGCACCCGTTGTATTTGAACGTAGAGCCTATCACACCCAATCATCACGTGGTGTCTCAGCACGAAGAACTTTTGCAACGGTGCATACTCTGGGAGAACACTTATACTTTGATAATTTAGTGAAGGATCATCTTATAATGCTACCGTCAAACAAAGCAAGATAAGATGCATAAAGGATTAACATCACATGCAATCAATATAAGTGATATGATATGGCCATCATCATCTTGTGCTTGTGATCTCCATCTCCGAAGCACCGTGCTTGTGATCTCCATCTCCGAAGCACCGTCATGATCACCATCGTCACCGGCGCGACACCTTGATCTCCATCGTAGCATCGTTGTCGTCTCGCCAACTTATTGCTTTTACGACTATCGCTACCGCTTAGTGATAAAGTAAAACTATTACATGGCGATTGCATCTCATACAATAAAGCGACAACCATATGGCTCCTGCCAGTTGCCGATAACTCGGTTACAAAACTTGATCATCTCATACAACACATTATATCACATCATGTCTTGACCATATCACATCACAACATGCCCTGCAAAAACAAGTTAGACGTCCTCTACTTTGTTGTTGCATATTTTACGTGGCTGCTACGGGCTTAGCAAGAACCGTTCTTACCTACGCATCAAAACCACAACGATAGTTTGTCAAGTTGGTGCTGTTTTAACCTTCGCAAGGACCGGGCGTAGCCACACTCGGTTCAACTAAAGTGAGAGAGACAGACACCCGCCAGTCACCTTTAAGCAACGAGTGCTCCGAACGGTGAAACCAGTCTCGCGTAAGCGTACGCGTAATGTCGGTCCGGGCCGCTTCATCTCACAATACCGCTGAACCAAAGTATGACATGCTGGTAAGCAGTATGACTTATATCGCCCACAACTCACTTGTGTTCTACTCGTGCATAGCATCAACGCATAAAACCAGGCTCGGATGCCACTGTTG
>NW_025243086.1:0-2990 GCF_018294505.1 Triticum aestivum
CTGGCGAGACCTGCCTCGCGAGGGGGACTGGCGGGACCAGCCTCGTGAGGATCGCCTGCAGGGCAACGCAGGCCTCCCTCCACTGCCGCCTCAGCCAAGGAGGAACGAGGAGTGCCATCAAGGCGAGGGGGCTGGTGGCTTCCAGGAGCCGCGCGCAATCGCCTGCATCCTGGGCGGAGCTCAAGCCCCAGCCTCCCAACGCATCTTCAAGCAGTTTGCCCGCGAAGTGAATGCAGTCCTCCCCAAGCTCGAAGCAACGCGCCCTCTCAGGTGGTCGGCTTGCGCCATCACGTTCAGCTCGGCGGATCAGCTCAAGTGCGCGGCCACAGCCGGAGTCCTCCCGATGCTTTGCTCCCCAGTCATCAGCAACGTACTGGTCACCAGGACCCTCATCGTTGGTGGAGCAGGGCTCAACGTCCTGTCCGTGGAAACATCCAACAATCTCCAAGTGCCCTATGACCAGCTTCAGCCAACCAAGCCTTTCTCCGGGGTCACCGACGGTTCCACGATCCCGATCGGGCAGGTCCGCCTCCCTGTCACCTTCGGGGCCCGCAGCAACTACCGCACCGAGCTCATCGACTTCGACATCGCCCACATCCGCCTGCCATACAAACGCCATCCTCGGGTACCCAGCACTGGCCAAGTTCATGGCCGTAACTCATCATGGCTACAACGTCCTCAAGATGCCAGGAAGTGGCGGAGTCATCACGGTGCCGTGTGAAGAGAAGGATGCAGTGTGTTCCCTAGAGCGAGCCTTTCAGGCCGCGTCACTAGAAGACCCAGATCGCGGAAGCAGGAGGCTTCCCGAGACCACCCCCAAGAAGAAGAAGGCATCATCCGGGCCAGCCCCTCAGGAGGCAGGCCCCTCAGGGCCCGCGTCTGCCCAGGGGGAACCTCCTTCCATCGCATACGAAAGCGCGCCCGACGCCCTCCTCAGGCAGGGCTCAGGGGCTCTCACCTGGAGGGCCACCGACCTGGCCAGGGTCACGAGGGAGGCGCTTGGGCACCACGTGGAGGCGTGCTTCGAAGCACGTTTCCCCCAAGAAGGAGCAAGGCAAGGAAGGTCAGACCAACAGGAGTTCGTCAACAAGGCTGTTCAAGAACTACATGAGTCAAGAATCATGAGAGGTTGCCACCGTCCACCGGCTGTGGCTCCCCATCCAGGCGAGGATGGTGGGCTGCATGTCTGCATCGACGTACCAGGGCTCAATCAGGTTGCCACGACGGAGCACCTCTGGCCCTCGCAAGTGGGGCGTTGTGGAGGTCCACCCCACAGCTATGTTCTCATGCCTTACGGCTTGCCGAGCGTGGCTGCGGTGTACCAGCGCCTCATGAGGGGCATCATGGGATCTCAGGAAGACAGGCGTTCCGCGGCCCTGGCGGAGATGGAGATGATTCGCGAGGAGCCACCAGCGCCTCCGGAGCCTCCCAAGGCCCCTGGGCCTGGGGGCTCGTGAGGATCGGCTTCCGCAGCCCACCGAGTCTGCTGCACCAACACCACTTCGTCTTCGACATCTTTAGGTGACATCTTTCAAGTTTCATTTCCAGCTGGGAGCGCCCTCCCCGGGCTGCATCATTCCCAGGCCGCGTGGGTCCGTCCCTGCGGCATGTATCCCTTTTTATTTTTCGGTCATTAGCTTGCTTTGTTGGGGGCGCCCCACAGGCTGCATCATCCCCAAGCCACTCGGGCCAGGCCCAGTGGCGTGTATCTCCCTTGCGTTTATTTCCAGCTATGCATTCGCCTATCATGCTTGATTACTTGATGCCTGTCCACGGCAGCTCTTGTTCTCCATGTCGACCACTTGCATGTTAAAGGGGGGCTACCTGAGCATCGCGACTCAGGGCTCTTACTGGCTCTCCAGCCCTCACCCTCTGGCCTTGTCCACGGCATCGCGACCTAGCATACCAGCGACGGCTGAGACAAGCTCGAGGGCCGGGACCCGAGGACGTAGAGTGCCGGCATCTAACCAAATTTGCAGGAACACATCTCAAGATACGGCCCAGTGCCAGGCGCAACACGCCTAGAGGTAGGGCCCCGTGAGTCCCGCGCTGGCTCACGGGTGCCCAGATACACCTCACCTAGCCCTACCGTGACAGCCACGTGTCAGGGCGGGGCTGTACACGCCTCGGGGGCTCCTCCCGAAGGGGAGCCCCCTCCCACATACCAGTGGAAGCACCATGCTCCGTGCTGGCTGACAACACTGCCGAGGAGCGGCTATGCCCGTACACATATGGAAGCGCTATGCTCCGCGCTGGTGATAAACAACTGAGGGTGGCCTCCGGGCCGCATCAACCTCAGGGAGCCCAGAGCTCAATGTCTGGCCTCATCGCAACGCCTCCCCTCGGGAGCGCCGCGTGAGGGGGCTAGGCACGGGGGCTACGCCTGGGTCACGCCCAGACGTACGCCAGCTAGTCAGGCCCCTCGGGCCTGGTTCGTCGCGCGTCTCTCCCCGAGCGGAGCCAAGGTATGAAGGCCGTTTGAGCGTCAAGGGGGACCCCTGAGCATCGCGACTCAGGGGCCTAACTGGTCCCGTAGCCCCTCACTCCTTAGTTCCGAAAGGCTATGCTGGGTGAGGTACGCGCGGGGCCGGGCTCTGCAGACGTAGAACGGTAGTCCCGCTTGCATCTCACCTCATCGCCCGCTGTTTGCGCGTCAAGGGGGACTCCTGAGCATCGCGACTCAGGAGCCTAACTGGCTCCGTAGCCCCTCACACCTTAGTTCCAAAAGGCTATGCTGGGTGAGGTACGCGCGGAGTCGGGCTCTGCAGACGTAGAAGAGAAAATACACCTACATCACGCTTCCCTACTTGTTGTTCGTGCGCCAAGGGGGACTCCTGAGCATCGCGACTCAGGAGCCTAA
Organism: Triticum aestivum; assembly: GCF_018294505.1. NCBI lineage: Eukaryota > Viridiplantae > Streptophyta > Magnoliopsida > Poales > Poaceae > Triticum > Triticum aestivum. Next base: position 2,861 of record NW_025243086.1, read on the forward strand.
CTTGTCACGTAGCCCCTCACTCCTTTGGTCCCGTCCTGGTTTCCGGTCGGGGCTAATGCTGGGCGAGGTACGCACGGGGCCAGGCTCTGCCGGCGGAGAACACAAGCAAGTAGGGAGGAAAAGCATAAAA
>NW_025243087.1:0-2990 GCF_018294505.1 Triticum aestivum
GGGGGTTTTGGAGGGTTAATTTAGGTGTTTCATATATTGTGTTAGCTAGCTAATTAATAGAGAGAAGTGTCCTCTCTTATGTCCGTGCTTGGTCGACGCTACGTACTATATACGTATAGAGAGGACTAGACATGCTAGCTAGTAAGCAAATGAATGAAACAGAAGATCGTCATGAACATATATATGAATACAGAGTGAAGTGATATCGACCACCTCTCCTTCTCCGAGAGATTGGTCGAACAACAAGTTCTTGTATATCTATCCAACACTACCGGTTACATATATACAATAATTATCTCTTACAATATAATCTCCTAATTATATATGTACACAGGGTCCACATAGTATTCTCCGTTTTCAGCGATCACGTGGTCAAGGAAGAATGCCGCCAATTCCTCTTGAATTGTTCGCATACGATTTGGTGGTAGGAGTTCATCCCGCATCCGAAAGATCTAATTTGAAGAATGGGTCAATACATATATATATATATGAATAAATGAAACTCAACACTAATGATGGTAATAAAATAAAATTGTGAATATTATTGCTTACGCACTTCATATTGTTCGTCAGAGTAGCCCCGCTCACAGGTCGTGTAGCGGATGGACTCGCAAACATAGTATCCACAGTAATTATTCCCGGCTTCCTGCCACAACCACTTTACAAGAAATAGAGGTCAATCAAACTGATAAGCAAGCATGCTAAATGGTATTGATGAAACTATCGCTTGAATCACTAGGAGATGCGCGGAACATGCTACTATAGTACTTACTTTCGGGTGTCTAAATTGCAGCTTCTTCGGCAGTCCCGGAGCTTTTTTGGTGAATTTTCTCCAAACCCTGCCAGACAAAGAAAACAATTACTTGATATCAGGAAATGAACAAAGTTGCTGATATGGTGGATAATGATCGATTTAACTTACTTCTCGAGCATTTGAGTCATGTCCGCATAGTCCTGGGGATCTTTTCGTCTCGAGTCTAAGACGGTTACTAGTCCCTGCTCAAACTTAATCTCTAGGAGAATATAGTGGAAGCTGCGCACGCATGCATAAGTCATCAATTACATTACTATAACCTAGACTAATAAGGGAAACCGAATATGCACAAGATGGTAACACTCACTTGAAATTGTAAGGAAAGAGTATTATATCTTTGTTTTCATTTATTACCAACGATCGTAGCAAGTTGGCCTTGGTATTTTCGGCATGATATTTAACCTCAGTTGCATCTATGAGACTTGTGTTAATGAATCCAATATTACCGATTTGTCTTTTCTTCAATCCAGCGATCTTCAATCTGCATAATATAGTGAGGATAATTATAAATACATGCAATGAAAGAGCTGACCTATATAGAGAGACTTAATGACAGAAGTAGTACTACTTAAAGACAGTAGCAAGTGATCGTTGATTTATTGAGGGCCATTTGATTGAAAAACTGGAAGAACTCAAATTGAACATTCAACATTTCAATTCCAATGAGGTCATGCTTCTCTTTAACTCTCAGCGTCAAAGTATTCCTCCCCCCAGACTCTCTGCAGGTTTTCATGTACCAATCATGTAATCTTCGCATCATCGTTGTTAGAGATCTTTCATCTTTGACGAGAGGCTTCCCGTAATGGCATTTGTGTTCTTCCACCTCCAAGAAATCATAATGTACATCGTCCGGCAGGTAATCTCCAAGATTCCTATAACCGGGCACCATCCTCGGAACATTAGCGACGATGTCGCTAGACACCTTGAGCGGGGGGCACGATTGGTTCGCTTGTTAGTCGAGCTGGGCAATTTTTTTCCCAGCTCGTTGTTGTTTTAATCTTTGATCACTGACAGTACTTCCTGACCGCTCCGCTTCGACAAATGTCTTTGCAATAATGCGCTCATAGTTGCCTTTCGGCGGAGACTTTGGTGGTTTTGTCAGGGCAGCCAGAGTGCGCTTCGCTTTCACCGGATCTACCTTCTCCTCCGGAGGTGGATGTTTCTTTGCTTTCACCCCTTCAAAGAAGTTCGTCACTTCGGCTCGCACGATCTTCGTGGTTTCCTCCTCGGTCCTCTCGTATGGTAACTTCTCTAGAGTCTTCAGAGAAGGACCGAATCTGTATTGCCTCCCGCCTCTGGCTGTACTGCTAGGCGCCGGCAGAGCAGACGGAGCAGTTGCGGCTGTCTTCTTTCCTTGCTTACTTGGCAGAGGAGAAGGAGTACGACACGCTGGAGCAGCCTGAGCGGCGGCGGGTCTCTTCCGCCCTTGCTGACGAGGCAGAGAAAGAGGAGGCTGGCTGCTCGGGCGCGCCGACGCAGGCGGAGAAGGAGGCGGAGTGCCGCCACGCGCCGGAGAAGGAGGCTGAGTGCCCTGATCACTCGTCGGAGGAGGAGGCGGAGTGCCGCCACGCGCCGGAGAAGGAGGCTGAGTGCCCTAATCACTCGCCGGAGGAGGAGGCGGAGGAGGAGGCAGAGTGCCCTTACTCGCCGGAGGAGGGGGAGGAGGCGGAGGCGTCCAGTTCGGAAGGTTGATGAGCTCCTTCCGCCATAGGCATGGAGTCTTCAGAGAAGAACCCAGCCGAGTCTCTCCTTCACCGGTAGGATGGTCAAGCTGGAGGTCCTCAAATCCCTTCGTTATTTCGTCCACCGTCACCCTAGCATATCCTTCTGGAATCGGACGACAGTGAAAAGTTGCGCCGGGTTCAGGAGGTCGAACAGAGCCAACAGCCGCCTTGACTTTGAAGTTCTGCCATTGCGCTCATAAGGTGGCAATGTTGAGACTCCGTGATAGCATCCATGGGGTAGCTAGCAGGAGCCGTCAAGACATGCTCCGGCTGAAGCAGCTCGGTGGAAGCCATGCTGCTTCTCCGCTGAGATGGCGGGGTAGTTTCGGCTGGTCGCTTGCTGCGAGCTACGTCTCGTTCCTCTATCACTTGAACCCTTTCATGCAGCTTCTGAATTTGGGTCTGCTCCACTTTTTTCTTCCTCTCCTGGCATTTGTAACCGCCTGCGTCCG
>NW_025243088.1:0-1964 GCF_018294505.1 Triticum aestivum
TTTCTCCATTAATGATCAAGGAGTCGTATACTTCGGGAATCGACTAGTAGTTCCCAAAGTGCGCAACCTAAGGCGATTAATCCTTAAGGAAGCTCATGAATCTCCTCTCACCATTCATCCCGGTAGTACTAAGATGTATCAGGACCTACGCCAGAGGTTCTGGTGGACTAGGATGAAGAGAGAAATTGCTCAGTATATTGCAAATTGCGACGTCTGTCGTCGTGTAAAAGCAGAGCATCAACGGCCTGCTGGCACCCTTCAACCCTTAGCTATTCCTGAATGGAAATGGGATAAAATTGGTATGGATTTCATTACCGGGTTTCCCAGGACCAAGAGAGGGAATAATGCTATTTTCGTCGTGGTCGATCGTCTTTCCAAAGTAGCCCACTTCTTACCTGTTCGTGAGAGTATAACCGCTAGTCAGCTGGCAGATTTGTACATCAACCGAATAGTGTCTCTCCACGGTGTTCCTTTGGAAATTAACTCGGATCGAGGAAGTCTTTTCACCTCTCGATTTTGGGAAAGTTTCCAAAATGCTATGGGAACCCGTCTTTCCTTTAGCACCGCTTTCCACCCTCAGTCGAGTGGTCAAGTGGAACGCGTCAACCAAATTCTAGAAGACATGCTTCGAGCCTCTGTTATCTCGTTCAGAATGGACTGGGAGAAGTGCCTTCCATTTGCCGAATTCGCTTACAACAACAGCTATCAATCTAGCTTGGGTAAAGCCCCTTTTGAAGTTCTCTATGGACGACGATGTCGAACACCCCTTAACTGGTCAGAGACCGGGGAAAGACAATTCTTTGGCCCGGATATGATTCAGGAAGCAGAAGAACAAGTTCGTATCGTTCGTGAAAAGTTGAAAACAGCCCAATCTCGTCAAAAGAGTCAATATGACCGAAAACATAAGGCTATGACTTTCGAGGTTGACGAGAAGGCTTATCTTCGGGTCACCCCTCTGAAGGGAACCCATCGTTTCGGTATCAAAGGCAAATTGGCTCCTCGTTACATTGGACCTTTTCCCATTCTTGCCAAACGAGGAGAAGTTGCCTACCAGTTGGAACTACCTCCGCACCTCTCCAGAGTTCACGATGTCTTCCACGTTTCTCAACTCAGGCATTGCTTCTCGGATCCTATCCGTGAAGTGGACCACAAAACGCTTGATCTCCAAGATGATCTTACATATCGAGAGTACCCCATTCGTATCCTCGATCAAGCCGAACGTACCACGCGACGTCATAATATCAAGTTTCTCAAGGTTCAATGGCTGCACCATTCTAAGGATGAAGCAACTTGGGAAAGGGAGGATCGTCTTCGACTTGAATATCCCGCCTTCTTCTCGGAGGAACCCAAATCTCGGGACGAGATTCTTTTGAGTGGGGGTGAGTTGTCACACCCTAGCTAGTCATGCATTAGAGTGTTGCATCATGTTTACTCTTTCATCAGAAACTTGAAATGGGGATGACAGAACCCCCAGTCCCCTCTGAAACCAACTAGGGTTACTAAAATAATTTTTCAATGAACCTGAAATGCCCTTCTAAAATGGCCATCATTTTTGTCTTGGTTCAGAACCTCTGCCAAAAGTGGTGCACATTTTCCTAGGCCATCCTAGGGTTTTTGAATTAAATCATAAATATTTGAATTTGGGCATTTAAAATAATATAAAATATTTAAATGCTCAAATATCTCCAAACTAAAATGTTTCATGTTGGAAATAATCCAACAATGGGCCAGGAATAGTTTGGTGATTTTTGGAGTTGCCTAGGTATTTTATTTAATTCAACAAAGTTGCAGATATATTAAATAAAAACAGAAACAGAAAAAAAGGGAAAAACTTACCTGTGCGGCCCAGCCAGCTGGCCGGCCCAGCAAGCCAGCCCAGCCCACCACCGCCGTCGTCCTCCTGGCGCCAGTCGGCCAGGCGTGTGGCCGGCGCGCGCGCACGGCCGGAGCGCCACGCCACCAGC
>NW_025243088.1:1974-2989 GCF_018294505.1 Triticum aestivum
CAGCTGGCCGGCCCAGCAAGCCAGCCCAGCCCACCACCGCCGTCGTCCTCCTGGCGCCAGTCGGCCAGGCGTGTGGCCGGCGCGCGCGCACGGCCGGAGCGCCACGGCACCAGCCCGTCTGCCTGCCTCCCTCGCCAGCGCGACGCCGCGGCGTTTCTTCTCGGTGCCGCCCCGATCCCCTGGCCTTATCCCTCTCTCTCCCCCGTGCTGCTCCCTCTCTCTCTCTCTCACGGCCGAACGCCACCGTCGCCGCCGTTCGCCATAGCCACCGTCTCCGACCACCCCTCGCTCCCCCGACTAGCTCAGGAGCTCCGCCTCGACTCCCTCTTCCTCCCCACCGCTCCACAGCTCCCCGGAAGCCCTGCATCGCCGCCACCTCGCCGTTCCGCTCTTCGGGCTCCGACCGTCGTCGCCGTCGAATTCACCGTCACCAGCGCGTCCCCGAGCCCGCTAACCATCCCTGCAGCTCCGCGGTGAGCCCCCGGATCGTTTCCCCCTCCTCCCCTGGTCTCTCCCGACCTCTAGGCCCTAGCCCCACCTTGGCCGAGAGCTCCATGCCGCCGGCGATGTCGCCGTCGTGGCCACGGTCGCCGTAGCGCCCAACCGAGCACACCATCGTGCTCCCCACCTCACCAGGAGCACGCAGCACGCACCAACGCCTCCCCAAACCCCCTGCAACACTGATCCCGACCGCACCCGAACTCCGGCCGCCGCAGCCGAGCTCGCCGCCGTCAACTCCGGCCACCCCGAGCCCAACCACCACCACCAATAGTCGCGGCTCAACCTCAGCAACACGTAGATGCCTTCCGCCGTCCATTTGGTTGCCGGAATGGCAAAAAGCACTTTCGCCGCCGTCTCGGACCTCGCCGGCGTCATGTCGCCGGTGGGGTTTGACTTGTCCGACCTGGGGTTTGACCCCCCAGGGTCACTGACGCGTGGGCCCTGTCGGCCAGGTGGTTAGGTTAGCGCTAACTACTGTTAGTCAACCCCCCCTAACACTGACAGTGGGCCCCAG
>NW_025243089.1:0-2989 GCF_018294505.1 Triticum aestivum
TTCAGACTACAACATCTGGGGATGGAGTTAGGTATGCGTGGATGCATGCATATACACCAATGTCATCAATCAGTGTTCTTTTAATTTTTTGTCCTTTGTCATTGGAGTTTCTTGTTGACTAATGGTTTCTCCGGCGTCCATGAGTGGCAGGCATCAACCGCGGAGGCACCATCATTTGCAAGGGTTGTACTTGTAGCTGCTACGGCTCATGAGTGCATGCACATGAATAGATATTTAATGGATGTTGCAATTTATCGGTCATGATCCCGTGAACGTGGTCGCATGCTTCAATTCTGAGATGTGAGAATGAGACATCATTTATTTCGTTGTCAGGCTGTTACCATACGCTTACACGAATAGATAAAAACGCTTACATAATAGTACTATATTTGTTGCCTCGTTCCTCGAGATGAGCTTAAAAATCTGAGATGGGGGACTGTATCAGGTTAGCTATGGACATTTCTAAATATCAGCGTGTTTTCGTATTCCATAATATTCTTGTGTATATAGTCCATATATACATGGAGGCGGACGAGGAGCACATGGAGACGCTGCAATGAATCATGAAAATGAAAATTGTAGAGTCTTTTCCACAAAAAATCCTTTATTCAATTCACTGCAGGGAGCTTGAACTCTTGATTGTTCAACCACCGTCTGTGGAGAAGAGGAGTAGGTGGGAGGTTGAGGAGCGTGATGCATTCAATTGAAGTTGTGGTTGTTGGGCATAGCAGTCGAGTAGGATGCATGCACCCTATGTCACCCTATGTCAGAAGTGAGAACAGGTAAGACACTATACATCATTTAATACCGAAATTGTTGGAGAGCTATATATACACAGTAAAATTCACCCAATATGTACGAAGCTAATATAGCAGATTGAATCCCGAAACAATTGAACCAGCGAGATTACAGTGAGCATAGTTGCGGATTTTCGATACTCACATACTCTGTTTTGTTAATATTCAATACATTTTTTTTCTACATACTCAACACTACCTCAGGCGACATGACTGTTTGGCTACCCAAAAACCAATAACCCAGCATACATACTTCATACTACCCGTATGTATATACTCCATACTACTTCTTGTCTATATACTATATACTAATCTTGTATACGTACTCCATACCTCTTTGGTAGTAAGTACTTCATATAATTTCTCTGGGATATACTACATACTATATGAACTAAGATTGTATTGCTTCTCCTATACCATAGTTTGGACAAATGAATGGGAACTACGTTTTCAACTTCATTTTTGGCTGCAGTCCTTTTCTGTACACAAATATAATCCTTTCTTCATGCTAGCATGCATAACATTCTTTTGTTCTTCATAGAAATCTACGGTGGTTTCCTAGCAAATAACGATGTAGTTTTCGGGTCTTCTTATCCACCTTAGGCAGCATTTCAGCATAAATCACAGACTTGGGAGTTCCTGAATTTAACAGCGACCTACTTGTAACCATCACTACGGTACACTCCATCCATGCTTCATTTTCTAGGACTACATACTAATTTTGTGTAGCGTATACTACGTACTACTTCATGTATATATTTCAAACGTACTAAAAAAATTCATATATGTCGCTCAAATTGGTACTCAACACTTGCCGTCAATTTACTCCATCCTCGCCGATATCCGGCCGCCAGCATATATACATCATTTTATGAGATATTCCATAATTCATACTATATATTAGCTTTTGTATAAGACGATATACACCATTCTTAAAAAAAATACTTTCGCATTAAAAAAAGAAAATACTCCATACTTTCTTAAACGTTATAACATAATCCCATCATTCCATAGTATAATGTAAGTGTGTTTTTTACACTATAATAGTGTCAATAACGCTCTTATATTATGGGAGGGAGGGCACTATACACTCCATACTTTCCAAAAACATTACTCCAGTCTACATACTCCTCCCTTGAGTGTACATAAACTATGAATTAAAGGCACATATCAACATGTACTCGCTTCGTTCTTACCGGTGTCGTGTCATACAGGCCCAACCCTGGGGGGGGGGGGGGCTGCGACACCCCGGCCCCCCAAAATTCAGGGGCCCCTCCCCAGGTCAGCAGGTAGCCTACGAGCCATTGGTAAACAAACTACGGGCCGTGGGTTAGGGAGGTAGTCAGGCATGGACATAGGCAAACCTAGCGATTCTTCTTAGTAATCTACTGATCCAACGGCGTATTTTTCTCCCATAATTTCTTCCTAGTTTAGACCAGCAGTTTGTCGTCTCGCCGATGCAGATTTGTATTCCCAGGTGCCCTGATCGCAAGATGGAGTCAATACTCGGTACGCGATGCCGCTTTCTGTCCCGACTCCAGGCGTTGGAGATGCATGCAAATCCACATGGTCATGGCTGAACGCCCTACTACGACCAAGGAAGATCCAATCCAAGTCGAGAAGAAAAAAGATGATCCAATTCATCCATGGTATATTATTACTCCTATTGCAGATCTCTATTCCTGGGCGTCTCTAATCCCTATTGTTGGAGAACTACGCATAGACCTAGCTGTGATACCACTGTTGGAGAACGTTGCAGAAAATAAAAATTTGCCTACGGTTTCACCAAGATCAATCTATGAGTTCATCTAGCAATTAGAGAGAGGAGTGCATCTACATACCCTTGTAGATCGAGCGGAAGCGTTCAAGGGAACGGGGTTGAGGGAGTCATACTCGTCATGATCCAAATCACCAGAGATCCTAGCGCCGAACGAACGGCACCTCCGCGTCCAACACACGTACGGTCAGCGTGACGTCTCCTCCTTCTTGATCCAGCAAGGGGGAAGGAGAGGTTGATGAAGATCCAGCAGCACGACGGCGTGGTGGTGGATGCAGCAGGGTTCCGGCAGGGCTTCGCCAAGCGTTTGCGGGAGGAAGAGGTGTAGCAAGGTGGAAGGGAGGCGCCAAGTGCAAGGGTGAGGCTGCCCTCCCTCCCCTCTCTTTATATAGGGACCCCGGGGGGGGGGCTAGGA
>NW_025243090.1:0-2989 GCF_018294505.1 Triticum aestivum
GGCTGCTGCTGGCTTTGGGGGCGCGGCAAGGGTGGCAAGTCCATCACATGGACGTCAAGTCGGCGTTCTTAAACGGCGACCTGATCGAGGAGGTCTACGTGCACCAGCCGCCGGGTTTCGTCATCGCCGGCAAGGAGGGAAAGGTACTGCGTCTTCGGAAGGCCCTGTACGGCCTGAAACAGGCGCCCCGAGCATGGTACGCCAAGCTTGACGCGTCGCTCGCGTCGCTCGGTTTCAAGCGCAGCCCCCTCGAGCATGCGGTGTACAGGAGGAGCACCGGCGCGGGGACACTGCCGGTCGGCGTGTACGTGGACGATCTGATCATCACCGGCGGCAGCATCGACGACATCAAGGCGTTCAAGGAGCAGATGCGCAGTGTGTTCGACATGAGCGATCTCGGACTCCTGAGCTATTATTTTGGAATCGAGGTACGTCAGAAAGACGGAGAGATCACTCTCTGTCAGAGCGCCTACGCCATGAAGATCCTCGAAGCTGCTGGGATGAGGGGGTGCAACGCTAGCGACACTCCGATGCAGAATCGTCTCCAGCTGTCCAAGACTGGCGCCGGCGACGCCATGGATGCCACACAGTTCAGAAGCGTGGTCGGCAGCCTTCAATACCTCTGCAACACTCGACCCGATATCACCTACGCCGTCGGCATCGTCAGCAGGTATCTGGAGGCGCCTGCAGAAACGCATTGGAATGCGGTGAAGCAGATTCTCCGTTATGTTAGCGGGACCTTGGAGTACGTTTGCTGCTACAAGCGGGGAAGTAATTCTGCGCCGGAGGTGATCGGCTACAGCGACAGTGATCACGCCGGCAACGTTGATGATCGCCGGAGCATGACTGGTGTGGTATTCTTCCTCGACTCCAGCACGATCACGTGGATATCTCAGAAGCAAAAAGGTCGTCGCCATCTCGTCTTGCGAAGCTGAGTACATGGCAGCGGCATCCGCAGCATGCCAGGGCGTGTGGCTGTGCAGGCTCCTTGGTGAGCTCACCGGCGACGCGCCAACGACGACGAAGCTGCGCGTCGACAACAAGTCAGTGATCGAGCTCAGCAAGAACCCAGTGCATCACGAAAGAAGTAAGCACATTGACATACGATATCATTTTATTCGTGAATGCATTGAAGATGGCAAGGTGGATGTCGACCATGTTGGCACTAACGACAGCTTGCCGATGTTCTCACCAAGGCGCTGGGTAGAATCAAGTTCATTGAGCTGCGACAGAAGCTCGGCGTCGTTAAGGTGGTCTCTGGGCATAAGGATTAGGGGGTGAATTGTTGAGCTTGTAATCCTTTGCTCGTTAGGATAGTTTGTTTTTCAGTTAGCTCAATAACCGGTTCTGTCTCGTGTGCATGTATACGTAGAAGCTGTCTTTGTTTTCAGTTAGTAGCTAGCTAGATTAGTGCGGCCGTTGTGAGCGCATGGGATGGCATGCAGCGTAGGACTCGGCCCGCACTCACCTCGCGCATGACGGGCGACGTGGGATGGCACGTCCGGTAGGCTCGGCAGCGTGGAGGTTTTTCTGTTCCTTAATTGATGTACAAATAATCTGAAGATTAATGAGAAAAAGCTGCAGACTGTGCGCAGCACAAAAACCCCGTGTCTTCGTCTACCTCTGGTTCTCTTTGTGATAGTGATCTAGGCCTCGTCGGTGCTCTAGGTTCCAACAGGCGTTGGCGTGCATTAGGCAGGGCGGTGGGTTGGGCTTCGCGGGGAGGCGGAGGCGGCGGAACTCAGCGTAGGCGGAGCGCCAGGAAGAGCAGACGGCCCCGGCACAGACAACGTCGGTGACCTCCATCAACGCCATGGCCTTGAGCAGCAGGTCCTCCGGCAGCCCGGACCAGCAGTCCCGGTCGTTGTCGCCATGAGAGTCTAGCTGTTCGGTCACCGCTGATGCTGGTGCCCGCTGTCGTTTTGGGAGCGAGAAGCAGTGTCGGCGCGCCCACCGTGCGACCTGGCCCGCCGCCGCTGCCACCAGCCGCCGCCCTTTGGACGGTGGTCTTGTCCTCCTGCCGAAGCACACGGAAATTGTTGCCGCCATTGCGTTGAGTTCTCGGGACTTGCGCCGCCATCGATCGATCATATCATATAAACGGAATTTGAGGGCGATCCCAGGTCCCAGCTCGAGTTCTTTCCGGGGATGGATTTGATCCGTCCGACTTGTACACGAGCGATCCCAGCGGACTGCTTTTTAGCAGTGGGATTCACAGGCGACCGAATGTGTAGCAGAGTCCGTGCCCGGTACGATCGAGGGGGAACCTCCCGGCCGGAGATGCAGTTTAACATGTCGGCGTTCTCGCTCCTGGCTGCGGTGGCGGAGAAACGAACGGGTCGGTTCGTGCGCTTGACAAGATAAGAGAGAACCCTTATCTCTTTGGCTATTTAATAATACTGTAGTCCCTTTTGTTACCTTGTTATTCACAAATTAGTTTCTTCGTTTACTGTTCAGTCCCTAAAGGTTAGGCTGAACGAAACAAGCGAATAAGACCTTATTTTGTTTCAATTTATCAAAACTATCACTGTAATTTGTAGTTTAGCCCTCAAGCATATTGTTATTAACACTCTAACGTTATGGTTATCATTATTTTCCTTTTAAACCTCTGGCTTTCATAGAAATGCTTAAACACACTTTCAATCCACGCCAATCCCAGTCACGGTCGTAAAACGCCCCACTTATGGTTAGTAAGAGCATCTACAGCCGGACCTTTCAAACCCCCCTCATACATCCGGGCGGGTCGCCCGGTCACTATCCAGTCACGGTTTTTTGACCCAGACGAGCCCCTCAAACGCCAGGGCTGACTGGCACTCCCCATATCCAGCCCAAATATGGGGGGAATATGGGGGTGCCCGAGCACGCCCGTCACGTCGGACCCGACAACCAGACCCCACCCGAAATTACACCAAATCCACCCCGGAGACCAGCCGGATCCATTTGCTATCTCCTCTCTTCTTTCTCCTCCGCATCGTCCGTCTCGCGCTCT
>NW_025243091.1:0-2989 GCF_018294505.1 Triticum aestivum
CCCAAAGGGCATATTGTTGAAGAAGAAAGGCCCGTATGGGGTGATGAATGCCGTTGCCACTTGATCGGATTCCTTCATCTTAATTTGATGGTATCCGCAGTATGCATCGAGGAAACACAGTGAGTCGTGTCTTGCAGTAGCATCAATGATCTTACCGATGCGGGGGAGGGGGAAGAGATCCTTAGGGCAAGCCTTATTGAGGTCTTTGAAGTCGATGCACAGGCACCAGGATATGTCCTTCCTTGGTACCATCACCAGGTTTGCTAGCCAGTCCAGGTGTTTTATTTCTCTGATGAACCCGGCCTCGATTAACTTGGCTAGCTCCTCCCCCATGGCTTGTCGTTTAGGTTTGGAAAAGCATCGCAGTGTTTTCTTGACCGGCTTATATCCCTTCAATATATTGAGGCTGTGTTCGGCCAGCCTGCATGGGATTCCTGGCATATCAGAAGGGTGCCAGGCAAATATATCCGCGTTCTCGCACAAGAACGTTTGTAGTGCGGCGTCAACCGTTGGGTCCAGCTGTGCCCCGATGGAAGCTGTCTTCTTGGGGTCCGTCGGATGGACATGGAATTTGGCTATTTCGTCTGCTGGTTTGAAAGAGGTGGATTTGGGACGCTTATCAAGGATTACGTTGTCCTTGTCCACCGTGGAGCGTAGTGCAGTTAACTCTTCGGCCGCGAGGGCCTCAGACAGTGCCTCGAGGGCTAGGGATGCTGTTTTGTATTCGGCGTGAAGGGCTATGTCCGGATCACTAGCAAGAGTGATAATGCCGTTGGGCCCGGGCATCTTGAGCTTCATATAACCATAATGAAGTATAGCCTGAAAGCGTGTGAATGCATCTCGCCCCAACAGGGCATGATATCCACTATTGAAAGGGGCCACTTGGATGGTTATCTCTTTGGACCGATAGTTCTCCGGCATGCCAAATACCACATCGAGTGTGATTTTCCCTGCGCATCGTGCCTCCTGACTGGGAATGATCCCTCGGAAGGTTCTATTACTATGCTCGATGCGGCTCCCGTCTATTTCCATTTTACTCAGTGTATCCTCGTAGATGAGGTTTAATACGCTGCCACCATCCATGAGCACTTTAGTGAGTCGAAAGTTGTCCCCAATTGGATTGAGGACCAAGGCGGCTGGTGCCCGGACTGACCGGATTTTTGGTTCGTCACTGGTGTTGAAAGTTATGGCTGTGTCATTCCAAGGATTTATCGTTGCGACTTGGCAGACTTCGGCGAGGTCGCGGAGTGCCCTCTTGCACCGATTGACTGTCAATACTATGTGGTCATCATGTTCCGGGGGGAATTGCTCCGTGGTGTTTTTGGTGAGGATATCCTCGCCGCTCTTGGCCACTTGCCGGAGTATCCAACATGCTCTAAGGCTGTGCATTGGTATGCTATCCGGTGTTGTGTGTAATTTGCATGGCCTATCGAGCCATCCCTCCAGAACGGTTCCGCGTCCCATGATGGGCTTCAATTTCTTTACTACTGGGTCAGGCGTCCCATGAGGGTGCATCCTTTTTGCCCGGACGAGGGGTTGAGTGGAAACTGGTGGTTCCCAGTGAGATGTCTGAGCTTTCCAGGCGCTTTCCATTGCGCAATACTTCTGTACTATGGTTGCCAAGTAAGCGAAGTGTGATACGTGACGGCGGTTGATGGAGTTGAGGATTCCTTCGTCCGTTCAATTATTGCAGAATACTGAGATCGCATCTTCCTCACGGCAATCTTTAATCTTGTCTTTGACAAGGAGGAATCTAGCCTAAAAGTGATGGACTGTTTCCTGGGACTTCTGTTGTATGCACGTGAGGTCGTGCATATCTGGGTGGGTGGGTGGCTTTAGATCCGAACCCTGACCCAATTTGGGATCCGGATTCTGAGGGATTTCCGAGCTTAACAGTTCCAGCTCCGGGATATCAACTGATTTTTAGGTCCGCCGTCCAATTCTAGGTTCGGAGGACAGGGCGTGTTGTTCTGCGGATGGGTGTCCGGCTCTTCGAGCTCGGAAATCCGAACATAGTTCGTCCTCAATATTGAGGAAGAGTTGTTGATTTTCTCTTCTACTACCGCTATCTGATAGGTGATCGACGGAGATTTGATTTCTCTCTGGTCGGGTTTAAGCCCAATCCGATCGTAGTCCATAGCGACCCACAAGTCGGTGATGCGATCGAGGAGCTTGTTTAAAGACGATAAATCTGTTGGTCCATCCATTTGGAGTATTCAGGGTCAACACGAAGGTGATTTTCGAGGACTCGAGAAGTCATCGTCGGCTTAACGGCCGGACGGGCGGTCATGGTAAAGCTACCCAGCCGGAGGGTTTGGCCTGAGGCCAGGGCTCCTCCGGAGGTGATACTGTCCTTGATAACAAGGTGAGCCATCAACCCTGTCTTCGACATCATAGAGGAGCTCTCAATGAAAGCACCGATGTCGGTGTCAAAATCGGCGGATCTCGGGTAGGGGGTCCCGAACTGTGCGTCTGAGGTTGAGGTTAACAGGAGACAAGGGACACCAGTTTTAACTAGGTGCGGGCCCTCTCAATGGAGGTAATACCCTACATCCTGCTTGATTAATATTAATGAGTATGAGGGTTACAAGAGTTGATCTACCACAAGATCGTAATGGCTAGAACCCTAGAAGTCTAGCCTATATGATTATGATTGCCTCTACGGACTAAACCATCCGGTTTATATAGACACCGAAGGGGACTAGGGTTGTACAAAGTTGGTTACATAGAAAGGAAATAGTACATCCGGCCGCCTAGCTTGCCTTCCATGCAAAGGAGAGTCCGATTCGGACACGGGAGAAAGTCTTCTATCTTGTATCTTCATGGCCCAATAGTCCGGCCCACGTCACACTGGCCGGACGCCCGAGGACCCCTTAATCCAGGACTCCCTCAGTAGCCCCCGGACCAGGCTTCAATGACGAGGCGTCCGATGCGAAGATTGTCTTCGGCATTGCAAGGCGGGTTCGTTCTCCAATCACTTCAAAGTATC
>NW_025243092.1:0-2988 GCF_018294505.1 Triticum aestivum
CAACTGCACCTCCTGAAGACAGTGTGCAGTCTGAAGACGTATCCCGCGTCTCCAAGCCCCAGAAGGCCAAGGTGCCTCAGCCACACACCGGCAAAGAGCTCACAGCTACTGCCATTCTGCGCAGCGAAGCCATTGATCTGTCAAGTGATGAAGATCTTGGAGATGACGCTCTAGAGTAGCTCATCAAGAGCAAAGAAGAAGCTGAGATCTTCAACAATTTGCCTCTCTTTGATGTCGCCATCATCCACAACTTCATCGACGAATGGTTTGCCACACCAAACATAAGCTTCGAAGATCTGCAGCTGCCTGTTGGCCTCAGTGTCGCCTTCCAAGGCGCAATTGCTTCAGAACTTGCCATTGCCCAGTGCATTGTTGAACTGAAGCAGAAAATTGATCATGAAAAGGCTCAGTTCAAGAAGAATATGGCCAAGCTCAGCGTGCAAGAAGTGAAGAGCTTCAAGACCATGTTGCATGAGCTAAAAGAAAATTTTCTGAAGAAGCGTGCAGAAGCTCAAGGTTCACGTGAGCGGATGAAGTCTCTGGCAGAACGATGTGTGCAAGCCTACAATGAGGCCGAGAAGCGCAAGGCACTTGGGCGTCCTGGCATCGACCCCAAGATGGCCGCGAAGAAGAAGAAGAAGCCTGCTATGGCTGAACCAGAGGCATCAAGGCAAGAAGCAGTTCCAATTGTCTTCCCAACTGCAATGACTGGCTCGAAGCCAAAGAGCCGGTCAACAGCTTCAGAGCTCAAGAAGACAAGAACTGCTGATGCTGAAGCCAGGAAGAGGAAAAGCTCTGAAGCCTCTCCTACTGCCCCCCAGCAAGAAGAAGCGAAAGATCAAGAAATCTCGGGCTGCTCCCACAGAGCCCTTGATAGTTGAACCTATTTCTATGGTTCACCCCAACGCAGAACGACAACTGACAGTTCATGAGCCTGCTTTCACAGAGGCTCCTGAAGCTGAAGACATACCAGCAGCCGACCCCATTGCTGCTGAAGACATTGGTCATCAGGACAATGTACAAGATGATGCAGCCCTTCCTCAGTATGAACACAGCGAACTCATCAGCATTGGTCGTCCTTTGACGCCAACTGCACAAGATGCGTCATGGGCGGATCGCCCTCAAGAGGAAGAAGACAATGAGGCCCAGCCCACTCCAAGACCACAGGCGTCGTCTGCATTCCGCAGGCTTCGCAAAGGTCCAAGGCCTCAAGTCTATGCTGAAGACATTCCAGCTGCATAAGCCGAAGAAGAAGCACCACAAGAGCCCACTCCAATGCTCCACCAAGAAGCAGTTCTCCAGGAGAACGTGCTTGTGACTGACCCTCCCCACCAAAAGCTTCAGCAGACAGCGAAGCTACTGATCCAGACACTTCTGTTCCTGAGTCTGCTGCTGGTCCTCAATTTGATTACCATGTTGAGCACAGGCCTCATGTCCAGAAGCCAGTCCCAAGGCTGCCAAGGTTCCCAGGTCCTGCATCAGCACCTGGCTCCTTCAACATCAATAGCTTCAAGGCAGACAATACGTTCTTCAACAGCTCCAAGAACCCCTATTCAAGGGAAAGGATTTCATCAGATAGGTTCTGGAGCTATCCTCAGCGCAGCTACTATTCATGCATCCTATACAACCAAGGTCGCATCTTCCCGCACAAGCGCCTTGATGTTGAAGCTATTGCTGGTCTACCCTGTTTAGAGGAAGCGCTGGATTGCTTCAAGCAAGTGGGTCTGCTGTAGTTTATAACTGATGAAGAGCACTGGAATGAAGAGCTTCTGTTGCAATTCTATGCCACTCTACACATCAAGGGATACAACAGAGATCCGAAGACTTGGGCCCTGGAGTGGATGACCGGCAATGTCCATCACGAAGCCAATGCATTCGATATCATTGAGCTCACCGGCCTGCCCACTCCTGGCAAACTCTTCGAGGAAGGTTGTCCACTACACACTGAAGCTCTTGAGAGCATATTCTAGAGGCCTGAACCAAATATGAGTCAGATGCTCTCCATGATGAAGCCATTGCCCCACGATGCTCCTTATCCAACAGAGTTCTTCGTTGAAGACTTTGAGTACCTGCCCAGAACCATCTATCACATTATCTGGCGGACTCTCTGGCCTATTAAAGGGCACTCTCCAAATGCCAAGATCGAGGGTGCAATGAAGACTCTGATATTCTGTATCCTTCATGGCAAATGCTTCAACGCACAGGATTTCTTCATACGCCAACTCGCTGCATCAGGCTCATATCTGTTTGGTTTAAAGTTCTATGCTCCTTGGGTAATGAGACTGATCAAGCTTCACTCTGCAATCTCATATTAGCCCTCAGCCCGCAACCATCGGATCTTCTTGCCAGATGTGGATACCTCTGCTGAAGCTATATATCCTGAGCCTGCCAAGCAACCTTTGAGTCTTCAGAATGCAGAACACCAGAGCTTCACTCAAAACGATGAAGGTGTTGAAGCCATCTCCAGGGTGTATCCTTTGGCTGGCACTACACGTGCGCCACACCCTGCTTCAACTGAAGCCACTGATAGTGCAACTGCTTCCAGACCCAAGAAGCACGCTCGTGTTCTCAATAACCGAGAGCTTCTTGTGGCCCTTCATCAAAAACAAGATAGGCATCACGACTAGCTAAAGCGTCAGATGAAAAGCCTCTTGGTGGATGTTAATCGTCTTCGAAATCTTGCCACCAAGAATGCTTTCGTCACTCATGAAACCTGTCGTCGTACATGGAAAGGGCTATCAATGATGTGTACTAAAGCTGAACTTGAAGAGGATGGCTTCACTGAGCGATTCAAGTTTGACACCACACCTCCTAGAAGGGCTGTGATGCGCAACACACCATCACTTGAAGACTCTGAGTTTTCTTCATCTGCTGCCACAGTCACTGCCAGAATCATTGATGAAGAAGACAATGCTACATCACTGCCACCTGCTTCAGCACCTCCAAGCTCTTCTGCACCGCCAAACACCTCCAACGACCCTGCTGCTC
>NW_025243093.1:0-2988 GCF_018294505.1 Triticum aestivum
TGGATCAGCCTCCCCGACACTTGTTGTTGGCATGCCTGTTATTTCTATTAAAATAGGAGATCATTGTTATCATGGCTTATGCGATATGGGTGCTAGTGCTAGTGCAATACCTCATTCCTTATACCAAGAAATTATGCGTGATATTGCACCTGCTGAGATTGAAGAAATTGATGTTACAATTAAGCTTGCTAATAGAGATACTATTTCACCAATTGGGATTGTTAGACATGTTGAAGTCTTGTGGGGAAAGTTAAATATCATGCCGATTTTCTTGTTCTTGGTTCCCCACAAGAAGACTTTTGTCCCATTATACTTGGTAGACCCTTCTTGAATACTATTAATGCTAAGATAGATTGCGAAAAGGATGTTGTTACTATTGGTTTAGGGTATATGTCTCATGAGTTTAATTTTCTTAAGTTTCGTAGACAACCCCATGATAAAGAATTGCCTAGTAAGGATGAAATTATTGGTCTTGCTTCTATTGCTGTGCCTCCTAATGATCCTTTAGAACAATATTTGCTAGACCATGAAATGATATGTTTATGAATGAAAGAAGGGATATAGATGAAGTATTCTTTAAATAGGGACCTATTTTGAAACACAACTTACCTGTTGAAATCCTAGGGGATCCTCCACCACCCAAGGGTGATCCCGTGTTTGAGCTTAAACCATTACCTGATACTCTTAAATATGCTTATTTTGATGAAAAGAAGATATATCCTATTATTATTAGTGCTAACCTTTCAGAGCAGGAAGAGGAGAGATTATTGCAAACTCTGAAAAGCACCGTGCTGCTATTGGATATACTCTTGATGATCTTAAGGGCATTAGTCCCACTCTGTGCCAACATGAAATAAAATTGGAGAAAGACGCCAAACCAGTTATTGATCACCAACGACGGTTAAATCCTAAGATGAAATAAGTGGTAAGAAAAGAAATACTAAAGCTCCTGGAGGTAGGTATAATTTATCCCGTTGCTGATAGTTAGTGGGTAAGTCCTGTCCATTGTGTCCCTAAGAAGGGAGGTATTACTGTCGTTCCTAATGATAAAGATGAATTGATCCCGCAAAGATTTGTTACAGGTTATAGGATGGTAATTGATTTCCGCAAATTAAATAAGGATACTAAAAAAGATCATTACCCTTTACCTTTTATTGATCAAATGCTAGAAAGATTATCCAAACATACACATTTTTGCTTTCTAGATGGTTATTCTGGTTTCTCTCAAATACCTGTGTCAGCGGAGGATCAAGAAAAGACCACTCTTACTTGCCCTTTCGGTACTTTTGCTTATAGATGTATGCCTTTAGGTTTATGTAATGCACCTGCTACCTTTCAAAGATGCATGATGGCTATATTCTCTGACTTTTGTGAAAAGATCTGTGAAGTTTTCATGGATGATTTCTCTATTTATGGATCTTCTTTTGATGATTTCTTGAGCAACCTTGATTGAGTTTTGCAGAGATGCGAAGATACTAGTCTTGTTTTCAATTGGTAGAAGTGCCACTTTATGGTTAATGAAGGCATTTTCTTGGGGCATAAGATTTCTGAAAGAGGTATTGAAGTTGATAAAGCTAAAGTTGATGCCATTGAAAAGATGTTGTGTCCCAAGGACATTAAAGGTATAAGAAGTTTCCTTGGTCATGCCGGTTTTATAGGAGGTTCATTAAGGACTTCTCTAAAATCTCTAGGCCTCTGACCAATTTATTGCAAAAAGATATTCCTTTTGTTTTCGATGATGATTGTGTAGAAGCATTTGAAATACTTAAGAAAGCTTTGATCACTGCACCTATTGTTCAGCCACCTGATTGGAATTTACCCTTTGAAATTATGTGTGATGCTAGCGATTATGCTGTAGGTGCTATTTTAGGGCAAAGAGTTGATAAGAAATTAAATGTTATCCAGTATGCTAGTAAAACTCTTGACACTGTCCAGAGAAATTATGCTACTACTGAAAAGAATTTTTAGCAGTTGTATTTGCATGTGATAAGTTCAGACCTTATATTGTTGATTCTAAAGTAACTGTTCACACTGATCATGCTGCTATTAAATATCTTATGGAGAAGAAAGATGCTAAACCTAGACTTATTAGATGGGTTCTCCTACTACAAGAATTTGATTTGCATATTATTGATAGAAAGGGAGTTGAGAACCCCGTTGCAGACAAATTGTCTAGGTTAGAGAATGTTCTTGATGACCCACTACTTATTGATGATAGCTTTCCTGATGAACAATTAGCTATCATAAATGCTTCTCGTACTGCTCCATGGTATGTTGATTATGCTAATTACATTGTTGCTAAATTCATACCACCTAGTTTCACATACCAGCAAAAGAAAAAGTTTTTCTATGATTTAAGACACTACTTCTGGGATGACCCACCACTACTAGGGAAAACCTTATACACAGAACTTTAGCAGTAGCGTGTGTCAAAAAAGCACGCTGGTGCTAACTAGCAGTAGCGCGCCTGCTCAAACCGCGCTACAGCTAAAGTTCTAGCAGTAGCGCGCCTCTTCCCAAACACGTTACTACTAAAATTCCCACGGCTTTATTCCACAGGCTACACATAGTAGTAGCGATCTACAAAGAACAGCGCTACCGCTAATTTCTTTGTAGCAGCGCGGTTTCCTCTAAACTCGCTACTGCTAAAGGATCTAAAATTAAATGGAAAGCAGATAGAAAGGTAATTGAAAATGAAAGAAATAGAATAAGGTGAAAGGAGAAAAATAAAATGTGAAGAAAAATAAATGAAAAGGGGAAAAAAGATAAAGGAGTAGCAGTAGCGTGTATCACAGACGCGCTATAGCTAATGTAGTAGCAGCGCGCTTTCCCAAACACGCTACTGCTACTTCTAACTTAATCGCGGGTTCGTCCTTCCCCACGGCCAGTTTCCCCAAATCCAACTGCTTTGCTCTCGCCACCGCCGTCGCCCGTCGGCCGCCGCGCGCTCTCCGCACACCCTCTATGCCGCCCCCGACCCCGGATTCA
>NW_025243094.1:0-2988 GCF_018294505.1 Triticum aestivum
CTTTTAAGAAATGATAGCTTAGGTTTCTCTAAACCATAGTTCATACGGTGTCATCTCATCAGAATTACGTGGTGCCCTATTTAAAGTGAATGTGGTTGTCTCTAATGCCCAACCCATAAAACTATTGTGGTAATTCAATGAGAGACATCATGGTATGCATCATATCCAATAGGGTGCAGTTATGATGTTCGGACACACCATCACACTATGGTGTTCCAGGCTGTATTAGTTGTGAAACAATTTCCACAATGTCTTAATTCTGTGCCAAACTCATAATTCAGATATTCATCTCTATGATCATATCATAGATCTTTTATCCTCTTGTCACGACGATCTTTCAACTTCACCCTGAAATTACTTGAACCGTTCAATAATTCAGACTCGTGATTCATCAAGTAAATATACTCAACATCTACTCAAATCGTCTATGAAGTAAGAACATAACGACATCCACTACACGCCTCAGCACTCATTGGACTGCACACATCAAAATGTATTACTTCCAACAAGTTGCTTTCTAGTTCCATTTTACTGAAACCGAGGCTTTCAGTCATCTTGCCCATGTGGTATGATTTGCATGTCTCAAGTGATTCAAGATCAAGTGAGTCCAAACGGTCCATTTGCATGGAGTTTCTTCATGCATAAACACCAATAGACATGGTTCGCATGTCTCAAACTTTTCAAAAACGAGTGAGCCCAAAGATCCATCAACATGGAGCTTCTTCATGTGTTTTATACCGATATGACTTAAGTGGCAGTGCCACAGGTAGGTGGTACTATCATTACTATCTTATACCTTTTGGCATGAACATGTGTATCACTACGATCGAGATTCAATAAACTATTCATTTTAGGTGCAAGACCATTGAAGGTATTATTCAAATAAATAGAGTAACTATTATTCTCTTTAAATGAATAACCGTATTGCGATAGACATAATCCAATCATGTCTATGCTCAACGCAAACACCAATCTCGATGGTAGAGGGAGCGTGCGATGCTTGATCATATCAACATTGGAAACACTTCCAACACATATCGTCAGCTCACCTTTAGCTAGTCTCCGTTCATTCCGTAGCCTTTTGTTTCGAGTTACTAACACTTAGCAACCGAACCGGTATCTAATACCCTGGTGCTACTAGGACTACTAGTAAAGTACACATCAACACAATGTATATCCAATATACTTCTATCGACCTTGCCAGCCTTCTCATCTACCAAGTATCTAGGGTAATTCTGCTCCAGTGGCTGTTCCCCTCATTACAGAAGCACTTAGTCTCGGGTTTGGGTTCAACCTTGGGTTTCTTCACTAGAGCAGCAGGTGTTTTGCCGTTTCATGAAGCATCCCTTTTGCCCTTGCCCTCCTTGAAACTAGTGGTTTCACAAACCATCAACAATTGATGCTCCTTCTTGATTTCTACTTTCGCGGTGTCAAACATCGCAAATATTTCAAGGATCATCATATATGTCCCAGATACATTATAGTTCATCACAAAGCTCTAGCAGCTTGGTGGCAATGACTTTGGAGAAACATCACTATCTCATATGGAAGATCAACTCCCACTCGATTCAAATGATTGTTGTACTCAGACAATCTGAGCACAAGCTCAACAATTGAGCTTTTCTCCCTTAGTTTGCAGGCTAAGAAAATCGTCGGAGGTCTTATACCTCTTGACGTGGGAACGAGCCTGAAATCCCAATTTCAGCCCTCGAAACATCTCATATGTTTCGCGACGTTTCAAAACGTCTTCGGTGCCTCAACTCTAAACCGTTTAACTAGACTATCACGTAGTTATCAAAACGTGTATGTCAGATGTTCGCAACATCCATAGACAATGTTCGAGGTTTAGCACACTGAGCGGTGCATTAAGGACATAAGCCTTCTATGAAGCAATGAGGACAATCCTCAGTTTACGGACCTAGTCCGCATAATTGCTACTATTAACTTTCAACTAATTTTTCTCTAGGAACATATCTAAACAGTAGAACTAAAGCGCGAGCTACGACATAATTTGCGAAGACCTTTTGACTATGTTCAGGATAATTAAGTTCATCTTATGAACTCCCACTCAGATAGACATCCCTCCAATCATCTAAGTGATTACATGATCCGAGTCAACTAGGCCGTGTCCGATCATCACGTGAGACGGACTAGTCATCATCGGTGAACATCTTCATGTTGATCGTATCTACCATACGACTCATGCTCGACCTTTCGGTCTCTTGTGTTCCGAGGCCATGTCTATACATGCTAGGCTCGTCAAGTTAACCCTAAGTGTTTTGCATGTGTAAAATTGTCTTACACCCGTTGTATGTGAACGTAAGGATCTATCACACCCGATCATCACGTGGTGCTTCGAAACGACGAACTTTAGCAACGGTGCATAGTTAGGGGAGAACACATTCTTGAAATTGTAATGAGGTATCATCTTATTTATTACCGTCATTCTAAGCAGATAAGATGTATAAACATGATAAACATCACATGCAATCAAATAATAGTGATATGATATGGCCAATATCATATAGCTCCTTTGATCTCCATCTTGGGGCTCCATGATCATCTTGTCACCGACATGACACCATGATCTCCATCATCATGATCTCTATCATCGTGTCTTCATGACGTTGTCTCGTCAACTATTACTTCTACTACTATAGCTAACGGTTAGCAATAAAGTAAAGTAATTACATGACGTTTATGTTGACACGCAGGTCATAAATAAATTAAGACAACTCCTATGGCTCCTGCCGGTTGTCATACTCATCGACATGCAAGTCGTGATTCCTATTACAAGAACATGATCAATCTCATACATCACATATATCATTCATCACATCCTTTTGGCCATATCACATCACATAGCATACCCTGCAAAAACAAGTTAGACGTCCTCTAATTGTTGTTTGCATGTTTTACGTGGCTGCTATGGGTTTCTAGCAAGAACGTTTCTTACCTACGCAAAACCACAACGTGATATGCCAATTG
>NW_025243095.1:0-2988 GCF_018294505.1 Triticum aestivum
AAAAAAATGAAAAGTTTGAATTTCAAAATTGTTTAAATTTTAAAAAAAATCATAATTTCAAAATTTGTTTGAATTTTCAATAAATATTTGAAATTTCAATTTTTCTAAAAAAATCGTAATTGTTCGGAATTTCAAAAGGAAATCAAAATTTGTTTGAATTTTGAAAAAAATAGATTTTTTTTATAAATTTTCATATTTTGTTTAAATTTTCAAAAAAAACCTCGTAATTTCAAATATGTTCAAATTAAAAAAGAATTTCAAAATTTATTTTAATTTTCCAAAAAAGTTTAGAATATCAAATTTTATTTAAATTTTCAAAATATGTTTAAATTTGTGTTGAGATTTTTTCGATTTTGTTCATCATTCAAAAAATATATTCAAAATTCGAAATTGTTCAGCATGTCTAAACACATGCAGGCTATCAAACAAACTCAGCTCAGTATGTCTCAACACATACATCACTGCCAAACAACAACAACTGCATGGACTCAGCATGTCTACACTTAGCATGTATGACATGAGAACAACTAGGCTAGTTCCATACATACTACCAAACACACCCTTATGGGCCGAACAGCCCAAGCGCAGCTAAGGGAAAAAGTCTAGCAGGACTCTTCTTCACCTTCCAGTTTGTAAGAATTACGCCCGTGCTTCTCTTCATCTTATCCAGTACTCGGAGCTCCCCTTCCGCCCCGGCTGCGACGGCTGCTTCCTGGAGCAGATGGACGCGCCGCCGCCGCGCAGGGCCGTCGCGCCCTCCGCCCCCAACGGGGCAACGAGGTCTGAGTGTCTGACCCCGCCAGAGCCGACGTGGCGCCTCGGGTGACCGCTCGGGGTCGCCATGCAACCCAGTCATCGTGCTCCGGCGCTCCGCCGCCCCTCCCTGCGATGAGGCCGCCAGCGCCACCAGCAGCTTCAAGCTCTTCTACGACGACGGCGCCGGATCCGGCCTTCGCCCGCTGCCCAAGAGCATGTCCGACTTCCTCATGGGGCCCGGATTTGAGCGGCTCCTCGAGCAGCTCGCCCAGGCCCAGATCGAGGCCGGCGGCTTCGGCGCCATCCGCCCCTACGACAACACGCCGGCCTGCAAGACCGCCATCGAGTCCATGCCCACCACCGTCGTCGCCGCCTGCCCTGGCCACGTCGGCGCCGACTCCCGCTGCGCCGTCTGCAAGGAGACCTTCGAGCTGGGCGAGTAGAACAGGGAGATGCCCTGCAGCCACATGTACCACCAGGACTGCATCCTGCAATGGCTCGCGCTGCGTAACTCATGTCCCGTGTGCCGGCACGAGCTGCCCACAGATGTGGCGCGGCCTGCTCCGGCGAGTGACCTCGGCGCCGCCGACGACCAAGGCAGCAACACCGGGCTGAGGCTGGCAGTGAGGAGGAGACGACGGTCGGGTTGACGATTTGGCGGCTCCCAGATGGAGGCTTTGCTGTTGGGAGGTTCGCTGGTGGCAGGAGGGCCGGCGAGAGGGCGTTCCCCTCCCAGTTGTCTACACTAGGCGATCAACATTTGGGATTTCTAACTATTGATCTCCGTCGGGTTCATGACTCTCCTTGGTTTCTGTACCCTTCCTTCAGTCATACTTTTACTGTTTTGAGTTTTGAGCTTGTATTATTGCAGCTACCGATTAGTTGCAATCAGCGGTGGAGGAATAGCAAAACTAAACGGTGAAATGTTGGCGCTGAGCGATAAAATAGGCAAGACCAAATCACTGATAACCCACCATATGCTACCGCAGTTTCTTGGCATCACGGCGACAGATCACACGAGCGACCGCTGGAGCCAGACCAAGTGCCAGAGGTCGCGGAGGCGGAGATGGAGATGGCCGGTACCCAGATTCTTCTGCGGCGACGGGTGATTGGCGTTCACCTCCTGTAAGGATTCTCCCTGGTTGTACCTATCAAGGAGTGAGTGGAGGAGCAGGATTAGGAGATGCCCATGGCGGCATAGCAGTTGATGTCTCCCCGGTGGCTTTATAATCTCCGCCCAACTTGCCACAGGAACTAAATAGCTACTGAATGCTTGGAACTTTAGGTTATCAACCGATGATTTTTATTTACTCATCTGTGTATTGTTTGATTCAGAGGCTAACAATAACTTTTGACCAATTATACGGAGAACACTATCTTCCTACCTCCGTTTCAGTTTACAAGTCCTGTGCGTATACCTAGGTTGTCAATTTTATCACCCTAATATAAACTATATAACACAAAAATTATACCTTTTGAAAGTAGAAACTCCAAAGTTTATATTGGTATATTTTTTGTAATATATGACTTGTATTAAGTTGGTCAAATTGACGACCTAGGGGTACGCGCACGCCCTGTAAACTGAGAGAGAGGTAGTATCTTAGAAACTGATGTAGTATTAACTTTAGAATAATCAATGTGATTGCGTTCACAATCTGCCATGTAATTCATGTTTTTCTGGCATATAAGAAAAATCTTCGAAAATTCCACCATTTATTGTCTATCTATCTGCAAATGATTGAATGATGGAACAAGAAATATTTATGTCGCAGATAAAAAATAGTGCAAAAATAGATTATTGGCAAATAAGATAAAGACATATGATAGCGCATGTAGGAGAAAAGAGCAAGATAGCAGAGAGTTAAGATGAGATGAGCTCTAAAGTTTATGGTTTTCGTATAATAGTTGGCCGAAGAACCACACTTTATGCATGTCATGAATATTCGTTCCTTGCAAGCCGCACCCAGGAGGGCATCAACGGTCGTTGGTTGCCTCGCGCCAAGCACATAGCTTTGGTATTGGCCGAGGTTGGACACATCATGATCGGACGAACCTCGCACTCCCGGCAATGTGGGTGAGAAGGAGCACAAGTGGTGACACGGTTGGGACGCCGTGTTGAGTTTGTGGACCTGTTTTGTGTGGAGGCAGAGCCATGATTTTTTGGTAGGGGCATACAATATTTTTTTTCTCCCGTTGCAACGCACGTGCATGTTTGCTATATATATATATATA
>NW_025243096.1:0-2988 GCF_018294505.1 Triticum aestivum
TTTTTTTTTCTAAAAGAGCTATACGTGGGACATCAGCCTAGGACTCCTAATTGCACGTGGGATAGCAGCCAATTTTTTCCCTAAAAGTGCTATACGTGGGACATTAGCCTAGGACTCCTAAGTTACCTCATCCTTTTTTCCCTAAAAGTGCTATACGTGGGATATTAGCCTAGGACTCCTAAGTTAGCTCATCCAACGGCTCTAGATGATTAACTTAGAGATCGTACGAACAATTTGTTTAGTTTTGAGGACTACATGCAATTGATGCCCTGTTTAATCACAAAATCAAGGGTTTGGACTAATTTTTATTCAAAGCATTTATGTATCATTCAATATAAGTCATTGTTTTAAAATAAATTTACTGAACTAGAGACACGAGAAGTTTTTTTCTCCCGTTGCAACGCATGGGCCTTTTTGCTAGTATACATCTAAATAAATAAGAACACACGAACTGCGGGTGATAGATTATAGTATCATTAGATATGTACATAGTTCACGTATTCTTATAGCTCAAGCACTTCACGTACCTCACATGACTGAAAAAGCCTATCGCCCCGCTTTATATACAAAGCACCACACCAAACAACATTCAGTTTGACCTAAAAGAAATGTTGGTTGACCTAAAAGAGACAGAAAAACAACAACATGTAGATTGTAGAACATACACTAATGTCTGTAATACAGAAGAATAATCATATTGGTCAAGTTACATAATAGCCTACACATCCATGTTTCGATGCACAATTTTTTTGGTTTTCGCTGGGAAAATAGAACCAAGAATTACAATTTATTATAGTTGTTCCATGATGAAAAAAGGATTAAGCACAGGATTTCCTATTGATGTTTTGGGTGAAACTTAACAATATCTAAAAAGTAAGTCCTGAATGTGCGATTCAGTTGGTCGAATTTGATATGGTAGTTAGTTATCCTTTTTGCTGAAGCTGAACAAAAGTTCTAGGAATGAACTAATATACTAACGGAGATTCCACATCAAGTACACAGATCATGGAAAATTTTATTCTGTAATTCTGTATGCATAGGCCAGTCTATTTCTCCACCATTTGGAATGTAAAATCCATTTGACATCGCCTTGTAAGATCTCCTTGCTACATCATGTAATCTAGTCGCATAATTTGTTTGTTTCAAAAAAAATTGACCATTGGATGAACATTATAGTATATTTGCTTGACATGCCACACACATCAGTGCATAAAATTTACTTCAACTCTTGTTCGCTTCCTGTTGTTTGTATGATGAGAAAGCAAGAAGCCCCAAAAGCAACAGAATTCTGTTCTAATATGTCATGATGAGCATTATTCAGAAAGCATCTGGGAAGAATTGCAGGTGCATGCTGCAAATAAATTAGAACATATTCATATCATGCATGTTCTAACATATTGTAGATATCTATCCATGCAGTTAGCAATTTATACATGGCAATAGTGGGAAGACAAATGAATATCTTCACTGGACGTTGAGAAAAGAAAAATTGTACGCTGAAATTTTGCATGGCTACTTAGTAAGCACGTCCGGTGTAGCACCCAGCTTCTGATCCATTGGGCTCCCCTGGTCGACGGCAGCGTGCAGATCGACTCGTCCTTCGACATATTAGCACTGGTTCGTTCTGCTATCGGACGTTTGTTGATGATCATTTTCACAAAGTTTCAGATTTTTTCAAAATGTTTTGGTATGTTTTCTTGCGTGGTGCACCGAGGAGGGGTTCAGCCACTACTTTCCCATCGGACAAAAAAATCAGCTGAGTTGATCAAGAAAATCAATAAGGTGTGGTTGTAGTACATGCATATGTTTACGTACCACAGTTAGAATAAAGGGAGAGATAGAGTGGATTGCAAAAAGAAAAAGGAGAGATAGATTGCTTAAGACATCTTGGACTCTCGAACACGTATAGAAATAGAACACCTTTTTCTATCATCGTATATTAACCGCAAGATTATGAACTAACGACTAATATTAGAAGTTTTCTAGGATTAACGTTGCTGGCCAACTACCAATACATAGCTATTCTATTGCTCTACCCATATAACCTGCCCTACGCTAGTTTTCACTCTCTCTCTAGAAAAGGAAACATTTAACCGAATAAACAGTTTTGCATAAATATTAAAATTATATAGAGTACTCTGTTTGAAGTAAAAATAATCCATATAGTGTGTGTAGATAGATTGCCTTAGCAGTAGGAAAAAATGATATATTTTCCTGTAGATAGAAGGGTGGATCTGTGAGATGGATAAAGGTATAACGCACAAAAACTGTCATTCAGATGTGCCGAACTGTGCTTTGTATGTCTTGCCATTTGTTCATTCATAGGAAAGGCAATTAAGCCCCCAAGCAGGGTGAAGAAGAAACATGTAAAAGAGATCCTCTATGTCAATTTTTGAAAACAGCAATGCCGATATATACACGTGGAAATATATTGCCTCACCCATAGGTATTTCAGGAGAGCAAAGAGCACTGGGAAGCATCACAAAATACG
This sequence comes from Triticum aestivum, assembly GCF_018294505.1. Classification (NCBI taxonomy): domain Eukaryota; kingdom Viridiplantae; phylum Streptophyta; class Magnoliopsida; order Poales; family Poaceae; genus Triticum; species Triticum aestivum. The sequence continues at coordinate 2,492 of NW_025243096.1, forward strand.
TAAGTAATTTGGTATTTGTACCGGAAAAATAATAATTCGGCATGGCGCACAGCTGAACATACCTTCAGTACGTTTCGTTCTGCTTTAATTAGATCTGACAAAAACTGTGAATAGCCTATATGATAGCATAACTAAAAATATACAAATATCCTAAAAGGTTCCTAGTATAACTCATCAAGTGACTTATCTATAAAGATCGGAACTTGATCACATATATACTTAAGCTCCTGCAGGAAATAACTGAAAATATTAGTGTATTTTCCTCTGCGGGCTCTATTCTAAAAGCATGATATAAGTATGTTACGTAAAACATGAGAAAGTGGAACAGATCATAGAGTAACACAGTAAACATTAGCAGTACCACCTATTCCTGATTGTCCTCAATGTCTAATACGACTATTTTCTGTTGAAGCCATAACATCAATGGAAGAACTGAAATCTGAAAGTTGTGAGCATAACATGAATGATTTGAGCAGGGTATTATAGAAAAATTATAA
>NW_025243097.1:0-2988 GCF_018294505.1 Triticum aestivum
CGCGTGAGGCTATAAGTAGGGGGAGGTGGAGGGCGGCAGGCCCTCGCACGCTCCTCCTACTTCCACCGTCTTCTTGCCTTGCTCGTTCTCGCGACAGCGCCTCGCCGCCGCGCTCTTCCTCCGCACGCTCCTCCGCCGCCGTGCTAGCTTCCGCTATGCCTCCCCACGTAGAGCAGCTTGGCGGGGATTGGGATGGCTCCATCATCCATAACGACCACATCGACTTCCTCCGCGACACCCGGCGTCTGCCCAGCGCGGACAAAGTGGAGGTCCGCCTCGCGCCGGAGAAGGAAGTCAGGCCGGCACCGCGGGAGGGCGAGCGGGTGGTCTTCCGCTCGCACTTCCTGCGCGGCTTCGGCCTGCCAGTGAGCGCCTTCTTCCGCTCCTGGCTGGAATTCTATCAGCTCCAGCCGCACCACCTCACCCCCGACGCGGTGGTGCTGCTGTCGGCCTTCGTCACCCTGTGCGAGGGCTATCTTGGCGTCCTCCCCACCCTCGAGCTCTGGGGGGAGTCCTTCCGGTCGAAGCTGGGCACGCGCGTGCGGGGCGTGCCGGCTCAGACCGGCGCCTTCATCGCGTCACGGAGATCAGGCGCCGACAACCCCTTCCCCATCATCACGCTGATCCAATCGGTGAAGAAGTGGCAGAAGTCATACTTCTACGTGCGGAGCATCGCTCCCCGGGGCGACTACCTCAACCTGCCGGCCTACGTAGCCGGCCCACCGGCGGGCAGGCTTCCCCAGTGGTCCTTCCGGGCGGTGACGCTGTCACAGGGAGGAAACGCCGCCATCGCCCACCTGCGGGTGATGGTCCAGTCGGAGGGCCTGACAGGGCCCGACCTCCTGGCCGCGTTCGTCACGCGCCGGGTCCTTCCGCTCCAGAGCCGGCCTCATCTGATCTGTCAGATGAGCGGCCAGCTCGATCCGAGCCGGATGTGTACCAAGGAGATGCCGCAGCCCGACGCCGCCGACATGGTGAATTACCTCGCCAACTGCCAGCTTTCCGAAGACTGGCAATTCGGCAAGGAGCCATACAGCCGCGCCAATCCTCCGCCTACGGTACGCTCCCCTCGTCTCTTTTTCTCTTTCTCTCTCTCCGCTTTGTCGCCGAGTTCCTCTGGGCCGACTCTAACCCAGCCGGCTTGCTCTTTTGACAGAGTCCTCTGCTTCGGCCGACCGGCGGAGCAGACGTGGAGCGCCGCTTCGTCCCCGACCGGACCGAACACGACCAGGAGGACCCCGACCTGGGGGCGGTCCATATGGAGGATGCCGCCGAGCCGGCCGGCAGCCAAGCCGGCGGCGAAGCAAGCGGCTCCGGGTTCACCGCTACCTTCGCCGACTGGCCGGACGAGGACGAAGCCGAAGCCGTCCCGCATCGCCAGCCGGCATCTGGACACGGCACGGGCTCCTCCGGCGCGCAGCCTGCTCGGGGTAGAGGCCAGAAACGTCGCGCCACCCAGGGCATGTTCGGTAGCCGGACGAAGAAGCCCAGGGGTGGGGCGGCGGCCACCAGGCGGGAAGAGGCGGCCGCTAAGGCGGCTCGCTTCCGCAAAGTGGTGAAGCAGCCGCAGACTGTGTCGGCGTAAGTTCTCTCTTTCTATGTACTGTCCTTCTTTTTCAATGGTCAGAGCTCCGCTATCACTTGAGCGGGCGGCTGCCGGCTCCGTCGTCGAGTCGCCAGGGGGCTCTGGGAGCACCACCCGCCGCGTAGATCCCCGCGCCGCCCTCCTGGAGGCGACGGAAAGGAACGCGCGGGAGGCGCGGGAGGAGCAGGAAGCGCGGGAGGCGGAGGCACGGGGGGCAGCCGCCGCCCAGGCAGCTCGGGAGGAGGAGGCGGCGAAGGCGCTCGCCGAGGCCGCAGCCAAGGCCCAGGCAGAGGCCGAGGCCGAAGCGGCGGCAGGGGAGGCTTTGATGGTCACCCCCCTGCGCACCATGGCGCCCGGGGACGTGGATCCCTCGCCAGGGGGAGCCAGCGGTTCCCAGCCGGGGCTGGGAGGAAGCGGCGACGACGTCGTCATCTTGGGGGAGGCGCCGGGGCCGACTCCTCCGACTAGGGCGACCCAAGGCCGCCAGCCTGAGCCTGCGCCCGCACAGTCGGCGGAGGGCGAGCCGGCCGCGGGGGCTGAGGTGGCGGTCCGGGTTCCGCCAAGCCGGCGTGTAGGGAAGGCCGCGTCTGAACCGCAGAAGGCTGCGTCGGAGCCGCAGCCGGCCGTGGGCTCCAGCTCGTCGGCCCGAGACGCGGAGGCGGCCAGCGCTACCTCGGGGTGGACGCCGGGCGGAGGGACAGCCGTGGTGAACGTCGCTGCACAAGACGTCCGGACCCGGCTGCAAAGCCAAGCCGCGGCGCTGAGGCAGTTCACCGACAAATTCCTCGCCACGCGGGCAGCCATCCGGGTTAGTATTCTCATCTTGTTCTTTCTTGATCTTGATTTCTCTCGTGGGGGCGCATCAGCGCACCCACTGGGTGTAGTCCCCGAGTTCTGAGTCGGCTGCTGAGCAGGCGGCTTGGAACTTCTTGGAGATTTTGTTTTTGCTGCTTTTGTTCTCACTTCGGTCTTCTGTCCGTCTTGCAGGACTACCACAACCTCCGAGCGGCCGCCTTCAACTCCCAGGCTCGGGAGCTGACTCAGAAGACCACCGATCTCACTGAAAGCCGAGGTATGTGACTTGATCTTTATCTCATGTGGGGGCGCGTCAGCGCACCCACTGGGTGTAGTCCCCGAGATTCGGGCCGACTGCTGAGCAGTCGGCTCGGATCTTCCTTGATCATTCCTTATTGTTCTTCTTCTTCTTCTATCTCTGCAGCGGCCAACGCCAGTCTGAGGGCACAGCTGGGGGAGTCCCAGACTGCTCTTCGTGCCAAGGACGCGGAGCTCGCCGCCTTGGTGCAGGAGCGCGACCGCCTGGTCAAGAAGCTGGCCGACCAGGAGGAAGGCCACAAGGCTGCGCTGACGGCTGCGCAGGATCGCGAAGCCACCCTCCAGGCCGA
>NW_025243098.1:0-2988 GCF_018294505.1 Triticum aestivum
GGTTATTTATTCTGATGACGAGTCATCCACTGGTGAAACCGAGTCCCTATACCAAGTTCAGGATGGTGTGTTTGAAGGTTATTCCGATGGTAACAGTATTCCGGATCTTTTCAAACCGCCAAGTCGGGTTGCTGTTTTCATGGCCGGAACACAGCCACTCTGCAGTCTTCATCCACAGCAGCAATGAATACCAGATCAGCAGCCGCGGCAGGAGGCCCGACGCGCCGACCGACTCAAGTCCTCTCCGGTCTAATGGATGCATGGGCTACCTTGTTGACCACGACAGTTACCCCGGAGACACAGGATCAGCATAATACGGATATTGCAAAGCTAAAGGACCAGATAACACAGGCGAAGGAGGATCTAGCAACGGAGGACGCTAGGTTGGCTAAAGAACGGGCCGCTTTGGATGCCCAGTCACAGCAAATACAGGCGCAGAACTACCGACTCCTGCTGGATCAGAATGCAACACATGACGTAATGCGGAGAAAGTACCGGTCGCATCTGCCATCAGTCTACGAGGGAGTGAATCTTTTCAACACGCCAGGGGCTGGGCCAAGTAATCCGGTAGCCACAAACCGGACTGGCGCACCGAGGGCAGCACCAGATCAACCACGAATGATGGAACCGCCTCGACAAACAGATAACCCGCCGCAATACGTGCCTACTCCGTCGGGTCACTTCTCAAGTCCTTTGGATAATATGATTGATGCAGCCTCTCGCTTGGCAGCTATTCCGATGGAGGGCGATTCACTGGCAGCGATTGAGACATGGCGGGCTAGAGATCTTCTTCAAACCGCCGTGGTGCAGCAACAGGCATATTCTTACAGTCGGGATAGAATTCATTCCACTCCTCGTCCGAGCAAAAGTTACAGCAGGCACATGGATGGACCGGAAGTGTCTAGCAGTGCACGGCACCGGAATGTTCCCCAAAGGCCCAATCTGGTAGGTGGTGAAGTAAATGCTCAGGATGTCGTGGATAATGGCAGGGCACGAAGGGAGGCCGCTTTGGCAGCACAGTATGCGGGTCGTTATCAACCCGCCCCGGTTCAACCTGCGGCGTCAGTAAACCGTGGTACCGGGTTAGCCTTTAGCTCCTGGGGAGTGCCTTGTCTCATTCCGGCTCTAAATAATGTACGGCTGCCCAAAGATTTCAAGGGTCCACGTAAGGTGCCGAATTACACGGCGGATCAACCACCAGAAGCGTGGATTGAAAGTTATGAGATGGCAATGGAGATGCTGGACGTGGATGAAGCGGCTTGTGCAAAGTATTTCGTGATGATGCTGGAAGGAACAACCCATACTTGGTTGAAAAACTTACCAGCTAACTCCATCGAATCGTGGGATCAGTTGAAGGCCTGGTTTATAGCCAATTTCAAAGACACCTGCGAACAGCCCATGTCCATTGTGGATCTGGATGCCTGTGTTCAAGGGGAGAACGAGTCAACCACTCATTGGGTGCGCCAGGTTTCAGAAGTTTTACATTCTTCAGACCGGATTAACGCTGGTTAGGCAATCATCACTCTGGAATGTAATTGCCGGTTTAAGTCACTAAAGATGAAGTTGGGATGGCTCAAGCGCCATTGCGATGACTTGGGCACCCTCATGGCCGCCTTGGTCAAATATGCCGATTCTGATAATACCAAGGATCCCGATTCTGATGAGGAGAAACCGGAGAAGGGAAAGAAGGACGGCGGTGCCAAGGGACAACATCATAACCAAGGAGGCCATTGGAACAACGGTAAGCGCAAAGCAGATTCAGATTTCGTAGCTAACACTAATGTGCAGCGTCGTAAGGGTAAACCACCCCAGCGCGGCAGTGGAATGAATCTGGAGCGTTTGATGAATCAGCCCTGCCCAAAGCATGGGACCAAGGAAGTTCCTGCAACACATCTGTGGAAGGATTGTCACATTATGAAGGAGTTCAAAAACTCTGATCTTTTCCGGTATGATCAGGGTCCATCAGGCGGTTCAAGTCCAGGTTTTCATGGTGGCGGCGGTTCAAGTTCTGGATTTCAGAATAATCAGGGCAACCAGAACAACCAAGGTGGTAATAACCAGCAGAATAATCAAGGAAATCAGCAGCAGTCGGGTTACCAGAGTCACCCAAAGCAGTTGAATGGTGGACAGTACCATGTGTTTACCACTAGTTTGTGCAAGCGTGATCAGAAGCTTCACAAGAGGGCAGTTAATGCCGTTGAACCGGCAGTACCACGTTATCTGCGGTGGTCTGAACAACCTATTATGAGGAGTAGGGAGGACCATCCGCCCCGGGTTGACAATCCGGGTCACTTGGCTTTGGTGGTGGCATCTCAGGTGGGAGGTTATAAGTTCACCAAAGTGCTCATGGATGGAGGAAGCAGTATCAACATTTTGTATTATGAGACCTTCCGTCGCATGGGGCTGACAGACAAAAGTCTTAAACCATCCAACACTATTTTTCATGGTGTGGTACCAGGTAAATCAGCATATCCTATTGGTAAGATCGCTTTGGAGGTTGTGTTTGGTGATGAGCACGATTCCCGGTCTAAGACATTGACCTTTGAAGTGGTGAGGATCCAGAGCCCGTACCATGCACTGTTTGGGCGACCGGCTTATGCAAAGTTCATGGCGAGGCCATGTTATATTTACTTACAGCTCAAGATGCCAGGTCACAAGGGGACCATCACGGTTCATGGAAGTCATAAAATCGCTTTGGATTGCGAGGAAGGTGATGTGGCCTATGCTGAGTCGGTTTGTGCTACAGAGGAGCTAAAGTTTTATAAGGAAAATGTTGATCCGGTAGACATGACTCCTCTGAAGAAGCCCACCACCGAGCATGACTCAACCCTACATTTCAAACCGGCTGATGAGACTAAGCTTGTTGACTTCGTTCCTGGCGATTCGTCCAAGCAGTTCAGCATCAACACAAATCTGGATCCGAAATAGGGAAGCGCGCTCATCGAGTTCATCCGTGAGAACCGGGACATTTTTGCATGGAAGCCTTCT
>NW_025243099.1:0-972 GCF_018294505.1 Triticum aestivum
CGCCGCCGCCCTGCGTCAACGCCGCCGTCGCCGCCGTTCGCCGGAGGTACCGCGCCGCGTCTCTTCTTTCCCTCGGTTCGGTTTTTCTTATAAACCGTTCCGATTCTTTTCTTCTCTACCGATTCGTTTTCTTTTCGATTTTTCGCTAAACCGTTCCGGTGTTCAAGATCGGTTTTTCGTTTCGATCTCTTTTCCGAAAACCCTAGATTGGTTTTCGTTCTTCTTTCGGACCGTTCGTCTCAACGAACGTGATCACCGATTATTTCCCGGTTAACGACGTCTGTTCGTATAAACGTTCTTCTTTTTCTTCTCGTCGGATTTATTCCGCGATCGCGATCTCAGATCCGATCTTCGTTCTAGTTTATCTTCTCGCTCGTTTATCGGAATCAGGTGATTCAAGCGCCTGGAGTTTCATCTCGAAACCGCCGTTTCGTCTAATCAACTTGAACAAGCTTTTGCTACAGTAAAATTTTGACCTAGATTCAACTTGCTAGAACCGAGTTTTTTTCTTCCGCCGTTTGTTTTTCGTCGTTTGTTCGGCTCGTTCTTCCTTTGCAACCGGAGTTCTTAAGTTGAACTTTCTGGTTCGTTCTCTTGTTCGATTTTTCCTTGTGCATTAGATGAGTACTTATTGTGTGGTTACTATTGTTTGCTTACGATAGATCGACCGGAGTGTGACGAGTAGATCTATCACGAGTTTTGAGTGCGAATCATCTTCATCAACATTGCAGGCAAGTAACACTTTGATCATACCTTTTCTACAACCCATGTTTTATTGCATTAGATCAAACTCTCAAACACTTGCATTGTTTAGGATCTAAATTAAATTGTGGGATTGGGAAGTAGAATTGAGGTAGTACGGCGAACGGCGGAGACGGCGGCGTTGACGCAGGGCGGCGGCGGCGCGGTGACGCAGGGCGGCGGTGGCGGCACTAGGGCGCGGGGTTGGGCGGCGTTGGGCGCGGCGGCGAT
>NW_025243099.1:982-2988 GCF_018294505.1 Triticum aestivum
GGTGTTGGTTTGATGTGTTTAGTGGGGGGGGTGCTTGGGTATTTATATTGGGGAGGGGAGGGTTTTGCTTGGGGTAGGGGACAAGAAATAGATTAGGATTAGGAAACAAAAGAGGGAAAAGATCTAGAAAAAAAACGAAAGTAGATGAATTCTACTAGGAATCCACAAAGGATGGCGGCTCCCTGGCTTGGCGCGCGCGGTGGCCTTGTGGCCTTGGCCGGCCAGTGGCTTGGCGGCTTGGGCCTTTGGCCCAAGGCGCTGCAGTTTTTTTTTTAAACGGTCTCGCGCGCAGAAAAATAAATAAAAGAAAATCTAAACGAACTCTAAAATTAATAAAGTAAATTTTCTCCGACTCCTAAAAATGAGTCGAACAAAATGAACTTTACTCGGGCCTAAAAAGCAATTTTTGAAAACACACATTTTTTCCCTATCCAAATAAAATGCGAATAAACACCGGAAAACAAAATTTGATCTATTTATTAAATCTTCATTTTCCTAAATTTGGGAAAGTCATATTATTCCCTCTCTTATATTTTTGATAACGGAAAAAATAATTGAAGATGAAATAAATAAATCAAATGATCCTCTTTTCAAATTCGAGAAAACTTTCAAATAAGAAAATAACGAAATCTCCAACTCTCTCCGAAGGTCCTTGAGTTGCGTGAAATTTCTAGGATCGACCAAAATGCAAGAAAATAAAATATGCATGATGATCTATTCCAAATTGAAAATAAATTCAAAGGGGCTTTGAATTTAATTCTTTGAAACTCCCAACTCATATTTCATATAATTTGAAGAAGTCATTTTATCTTCTCTCGTGAAAATCATTGAGTCGCATAAAGTTTCAGAATTGGAATATTTCCAAATGAAATTCAATTATTTTTCAAACACCCTTTTCATTTTTAAATGGAAGAAGTCATGTCATCTTCTCTCTAGGGTTTTTGTGTTTGAAAAGCATTTGAATTCATGGAGATCAGAAAGCAAATATGAAAGTTTAGGAAAGTCCTTTTATTCCCTCTCATTTAACTTTCAAAAGTTTCGAATTCACTCACTTTCAGTCAATCAATCAAGCAATCAATCAAATCTATCTATTTATTATAACATTCCAAAATTTAGAATTTTGGGATGTTACAAACTACCACCCTTAAAATGAATCTCGTCCTCGAGATTCAGAGAGGCTAGAAAGAATAGGTTAGGGTTTGGGGGTCTTCTCAAAGTCCATCGATCATCTCCGAGGTCTCGGGTGCTACCACCCTTAGAAACATTGTTACGGTTCCATCAAAACTCATATACTCCATCCTTATCGTTGACAGTGTCAGTCTTCTCAGATATTAAGGATAATCCCTTCTCTGGGCTCTTCCGGTAGTGGCATAACCTTTTCCTCAATTTCTTTGTCCTTTCATCTTGGTAAGGTTATCCCGAAACTGGGTCTTCATAGCTGACGGGTCTGACGCCAATGCTAAACAACTATCGATATCTCGTGGTGGTCAACAATTTATGGTTTCTCCTGCAGGAAAGGGTTTGGGTTGAACCTCACCGTATAACCTACGGTTGGCAACAACTGCCGTGTACAAGGGAAAAATACCTATACCATTCTAAGGTTTAACAAGGTTTAATATCGTCGTCTCTCTACTATAGGTAAGTCACTCAGATTTACCATCCCATATAGCAAGGCGAATAATAAGAGTAAGTCGGTATGGTGATCAATCCATCCCGCACCCAAATCATTTCCTTGTACATGGTTTAGCGAATCTCGCATTCTAACACTCGGTCATCCTCACAAGCATTGCAGAATTCTTCTTGTCGACGAACCAAGTTCGGAAAATCCATTGATTCTGCAAGCCAAACAAACATCTATCGTTACTTAACAACTCTCAGGTTTTGCGTAAACTCCTATAGAATCGTCGGTTGATACAAGTCGTAACTTCTTCCAGGGTTTTTCCTTCAGCAAGAGTGTGCTTGCTTCTTGGCAGGTCCTGGGGCCTGTGGGTTATGGCCCATCTCAT